>NW_016690375.1:442961-666978 GCF_001604755.1 Lepidothrix coronata
TTAGGAACCTCTGCCATGGATCTGCACTGTCCATCAGGATTACAAAGACACAATGCCTAAAAGACTGAACTTATCATCTTCCCAAGTTCCTTCAGCAAGTTCAGGATGGAGATTCCTCTACAGCTTCAAATAAAACGATCAGCAGCACTAGAAAAATACAACATCAATCACACCACCATTATTTTTTCAAATGAAGCAAATCAAAAGCTGTACCAAACCACCAAGGGAACTCTTTGCCTGGGATAGGTTTATCACCTTTGTCCAGCTGCAAATAGTAACATAAACAGCCCCATCCATGTTGATGTCACTGCAGTTCAGATGAGGATGATATTACTCAAGGTCACATCTCTTACATTTAAATGTAGAGCACAGGTGACCACATAATTTTTAGTGGTGGTGCTCTCTACTTCTGAAGTATCATTTTTTCTAATTTCAGGATATCACAAAAGCAAACAAACACCCACAGTAACAGAGAGCCATCTAAGGTACATCTTATACCATAATTTACCTCCTTTAAAACAAAGAAATGCAATTTTACGTTCTCATGATCAATAATTCCATATCCTAATTCAGTTATGGAAGAGGAAAACCACCCAACAGACCAATTCTTGTCTTAGTATGAAAGACAAATTTTTCTCTAGAAGCAGCAACCTCTCTTAGACCACACAGAAGGTCATTTCCAGAGGGAAAGGTTTCTATTAGATGATCTGAAAATCTTAACTAAAGACTCTCAGAGATGAAGGTGCTGTTATGGCTCCAAAATGTTGACTCCTCCTCCTTTACTATGGGAATGAATCCTGCTAAGCTCTGTGCACGACAGTGTGAAATGACCCACTTTTGCAATAAAATAGTAATGAAACTAATGAAAAAGTCCTCCTGAAGACCCGGTTAAAATGAAGACCTGTTAAAATATAGACTCTTTGACAAAACTTCAGGACTATTTCTTTTACCAGAAAAATGTCACCGGATGGGTTTCTCTTATTTCAGTGTTTTTGGTGAAAATCGTACCTCATTCTTTCCCTTCACTCTCTTTCCTGCCTCAGAACACTCTTAGTGGAAGGGGAGAGACTGTTTGGGATCTTCCACACATGGAAAACAGACCAAATGGTCTGCCCATGGTACCATGCTGCTATGTCAGCACCATGTAGTGATGGCACCTTCAGGAGTGTGCCTTCTGTCCTCTCAATGATGTGTGCTGGAATGCCAAGTTATTGCCATCAGAAAGAAAATATGTCTCAAGTCACAGAAAAAAGCAGCTTCAAAAGGAAACATTTTAATTGTAATTTAGCAGCTGATCTAAGCATTACAATCCGCTATCTCCCTGACTAGTAACGTGTTTTCCTTCCGTTATGAGCACTGAAGGAGTCTTACAGTCATGTATATTCTCTTGATTACTGGAAACTAATTCCTTCTGCAGTGATTCCACATCCTGAGATAAATAAACCAGGATACCAAACTGTCAGCTCTTAAAACATTTATCCTGCCAAGAGGTGATCACCCTGGAAGCCACTAATCACAGAGGTCAGAAGACACCTCCAGAAATTGTCTAGTCCACCTTGAGCAGCTTGCTCAGGGCCATGCCTGATTGGATTTTGACCATTCCCACAAATGGAGACTCCATAATCTTGCTGGATAACCTTATCCAGCAAAAAACCTTTTTCTTACATATAAATGGACTTTCCTGCATTTCAATCAGTGCCCACTGCTTCCTGACATATCACTGGGCAATGCTGAAGAGTCTGGTTCAATCTCTACCGCCACTGCCACCATATATTCATACTCACTGATAAGCTCCCCCCATAAACTTTAGGATTCACGTTGTTTCACAATTGCTGATTCTCTCTCTGTTCTTGAGACCTCTATGAAATTTTCCATGCAGATATTGTGGGAGGACCTTTTCTCTAACAGAAAGCCCTACTGTTCACATTCAATTATATACATAAAAACAAGGTGAAGCTTGTCTCAAACACCTAAAAAGTTAATGCAACATGAGAAGTCATTGTTAGTTTCAACAAAATAGATTATTATAAACTCAATGAGCACTGGTCACACTACATCACTTGCCAGTCTTATTTTGTGTCTTATAATTACTGACTAACTGTGAATCAAGATAAGAGGCACTATGGAAAAAGCAGTGAATTGGAATGGGGAAAATGCTGGTTTACAAGGTAATTTTGGTATACCTCAGTGTAAAGACCTTTAAAGTCCCTTTTGGAAAGTCTTTTAAGACCCCCAACAAAATCTTCCGTGCAAAGCCATTTTAACGCAGTCCAATTTGTTGTTCGTATACACGAGGCAGTGGCACCAGCAAGAGCTCAAAATAAAAAAATACACATCCAAAGCATTATTATCTTGCAAAATTTTCATGTACTGATATATTAGAGTAACGGTGGGATTGCCTTATATTGTACTAGCAAGCTCTGTGCACACCACAGACAGAACTGGCTGAGAGGTGGGATATGATGCCTGGTGAACAAAAGGAAACAGTGCTTTCCTGACTCAACAACTAAATGGAATTTCCATCAGGGAATTTGACATTTCCTGAGCTTGTCAACTGATCCAAGTAGCTTGTTCAGAGAAGTCAGCCTTGCTTCCTGCCTGTCTGACAGCCATGGTCTTGTACATCTTTGTGAGCCCAGATATTAAGTCTAGCCCACTATTAGTGAATTATTGAATATGTTGTTGTTACAGTCTGGATAACTGCACCAGTAATCTGTCTTTATCACCATATCATTATTTAGAGATTAAGTGTTTATCCCTAAAGCTATTGGTCTTGTGCCTGTTATCGCATCCCAAACTTATAATTCGGCAGGGCTGCCTCAATGTGTGGTAACTCAATGGTAACTCAGTATCCCTCCAGCCTGACTAAACCCATTTCATTTTGGTATTACGCCCTCTGTAAGAACTTTTGTTGGGAGCTGTCAGTCATTACACAGTGGAGCTTAAAGAAAAATTTTGGGATTCCTTTTCTATACCCTCAGTGCAGCTGTTATGGTTACTCTACAAATTCACCTCTTGCTACAAGCTGAACAGCAATTATGCCAATGGGCTTAAAATTCCCCTTTGAAAAGAAAATAATTTGTATTTCTCCTTCTCCACCAAACATACTCCACCAGGACACTCAGAGGATGGATATTGGACCAAAATGAACAAATAACTGTTTTTATCATTTGGTAGCTTATTTTTTACAGGTATTTTGACCATAAAGCCCAATTTATCTGGATGGAAGCAAAACCCTTGAACAAACAATTCCAACAAGAGGCAGAAAAAAGATATGCTAAAATGGCATCAATTCATCTACTTTCCTAGTCCTAAGACATTAAATTCATGGAGCTCACTGGTTATAACTCAGTTGCCAGGTCAGCTTAGGATGCTTTAAAGCTCCTGCTCACTCATTGCAATAGTCAGTGCCTCCAAGATTCAGTTGTGAATGGCAAAGCATCATCGTCAGTCTAGCGGTTTTACTCTGGAGATACAGATGTGTATCTGCACACTAGCTAGAAATAAAGTAAATTGTTTTAATTATCCCTAAGCTGATCACTTAAGCGAAGGAACTGATGAGAAAGCATTATGTGTGAAGGAAACTAGCTGTTCCAGTGCACAACTCATTTAGAGTACCAATAATGAAATGAGACTATTGCCCTTCTTCTCCTTAAATGGAGAACTGAAACAAAGAAGAGACATTTAATTAAACAAATAAATATCACCTCAATAGCACAATTCCAATGAAAGGCTAAGATAGTTCCTGCAAGTGCTACAGGCTACATTTTAATTTACGATTTTATGCCTTTCAGTTAGCAATGACAAAAGTGAAAAGGAAAAAGACTGAAGCCTATAGGGACAGGAACGAATGTGAGGACTGAGTGTCTATGGTTACAGGTCCTTATTGGTGTTTATAAATGGCTGGAAATACTTTCTGTTTACAACAATTTATGAACTGTTTCAAATTCATTGAAAAACAAATTTCAGTACAACACAGATTGTGTACATTTTCTCTTCCCTTCCTTTAAAATTCCTCAGTTAGTATTGCTTGCAAAGATGAGACTCAGTTCAGAGTAAAACACGAACATTTCTGTGAGGAATCAACTCTACTGAAACTCAGATTTGTGTTTGCAATAACCAGGTTGATAAAATACATAATTAGAGTTACTGGTATGTTGCTATTTGCTGATAAATAGGGATTACATGGAGAAGCCACTCATTTCTCAGGTCAGACCAGCAGGTCATATGAGTTCTACAGTGATGGACATGTGCATTAATTACAGGTGACTTAAAATAAGAGATTGCCCAGGGGATGAGTCAATGTGACATCAGTAACGCATGTAAGTGCATCCAGAACACACAGTCCTCTCAGATTCATCCTTTTTGGTCTCCGAAATCTATGGTGACATGGAAAACTCCACAGGTAGGGAAAGAATAAACTAGGGCTTATCATTTGGAAAGACTGAAGTAATTTCTAATTGCAAGATAGTGAGAATGATACATGTTAACTGGACATCACGTCAGAGGGATGTGGTCACAGATCTGCCTCTCTTGACATTCTCCTGAACAAGGTAAGGGATCTGCTTGAACAACAGCTACTATAAATTTTGTGATTTACGTTCTCAAAATTGAATTTTCAGAGTGCAGTTTCACAGGAATCTTGAGTCAAGTAATACCACTTATTTCAATAAGGATTTGGAAGAAGGACCAAGGACTGCACTTATGTGTTTGCTCGGTCTTATGCATTAAGAAGGAACAATAAACAGCCTGAGTTTATTTTCATTATTCTTACTACATAATTCAAAGGTACATTAACGAAACTGAGTAATTGACTGAAATAAATAACATGCACCTCAACAGGAAAAGGTGTGACACTTAGGCTCACAAAATCAAAGATGAAGGGCAAATGGTGCACAGAAAATAATTACAAAGCCAAAGAATAATATAAGTGTGAAATGTCATGTTACTGCAAAAAAGGCAAGCCATTCTCTCATGTATTAACAAGGCCTGTGAGGTAACCTACTTGGTCTAAGCCAGCCCAAGAGTGCCTTCTCCTGAATACAGAATTCAACCTACACAATATACTTTGCTGGGGATTTTGGAAGATCCCGAAGGAGAACAGCAGGAATGATCACATCCTAGAAAACAGAGGAAAGATGAAGGAACCTGTCAGACCCTATGACTGTCAGGAGCATCCTGGGATTAGCTAAACCCATCTGTCCCCTTGCTGTAATGGAGAATTCTCCAATCTGTAAGAACCCATCAGCAGGAACGATCTCCAAGGATGATACCTGAACTTTGCCTTCATTGACTAAAACTAACATAACGACACATGATCTTGACAGATCACATTAACTAGAAGAGTGGTACACATCAGCTTTACAGTCAGCATAGAAAAGAGCAACCTTGCTCAGATTTGGCTCCATTAATTCAATAAAGATGATTTTGAATAGCATGGTCTCAGTTAAAGCTGCAAAGTTTTTTTACCATACTTTATTTAAAACAGTTTGAATATCAACATTATATAAATTTTTAGTGCAGATAAACTCCAGAATTTATCGTATAGACTCCATGAGTACATATTCTTTTTCCTAAAGGCAAAATTAAAGGATAAAAATAAGTTTCCTCTAAAAAAATTCTCCAATTATGCAAACAGTTCATTCAGTGCTGTATTATCCAAAACAGCAATCTCTAAACCACAGTTATTTCTACTACTCTTAGGAAAAGTCCCCTATGAAAAACTGCTGGACCAGCCATCCTCTAGCACAACAAAAAGCATGAGTTCCCACTCCATTACACATGGTCCCCGAGAGAGCACACATTTCAGTTCTGTACCCCATCTTGTGTGACTGTATTCACAAGGCAAGGAAGCAACTTCACTCATTCCCAAGGAAGTTTTTAAAGAAAGGAAGATCTCTCTACAGGTAGTGGAAAGAGGGCAGGTTTCTCTCCCTTTTGCTATTTCCTAGAGTATGAGGGGAGAAGCTAATGCAATCAGCATTTGCTCTTTTGCTTTTACTCTCCAGCACATCGAGCGGTGGGCTCACAGGTGATCTAGTAGCAGGACAGTCACCTTCAAAGGCTTTGATTAATTGATTGATTGATTGATAGTACGTGCTGTAAGTGAAGTGGTTACCCTTCGGTTATTATCAGTGAGCATTTCCCTAAAGCATTCCTTCAACTCCAACCTACTACAACACTTTACCTAGCTGAGGAATTTTAAAATATATTTCTTCTGAGGAGTAAACAAGCACTTGCTCTAAAAAAACTACTTGCAACAATTATTTGAATTATAAGGGTTTCAGATGTATTTCCTGCAATTTTGATCTATTCAGCAGCAGATGAAACACTACAAAAGACTAGAGAGTCAGCCTGTATTTTAAATTTATGTTCCTGAAGGGACACTCTTCATCTAGAAGCAAGTACACAACTATTCAGAGCTTTCACTTGAATTGGGAAAGGTTTCTTCACAGTCCAGTGGTATGAAACACAAACATCATAGGAATCTCTTCAGCTTATTCTTCTTCCATAGAAGAAGAAATAACTCTTCAACTAAGTGAAAAGAACTATTTAATAAAGTTTACTTAGTAAGGTGTAATAGTCAAGGAGACTCATAAAAGACTAGTACCTAAATATATAATACTTGAGTATCTGTGTTTTCTTTCCCTCCTCCCCCAGCATTGTTACTGTTATCTTTGCTTTTCGCTTCTGCCTTAGATGCCGGAAAGCAACAGACTGAACTCTGATATCATCCACATGGCATGAGAGTGGATTTCAATGCAACACAGCCTTTCCCAGGCCAAATTCTGCTCCTTCTGCGTCAGTAAAAGCCTGATGTACTCTACTCCCCACTAAGCCAATTTTGTACTTAATACCTGTATGTCTGAGAGCAGCCTGTGTTTATAACCCTCTCTTCAGATATGTGCTGCTATCCCAAAAGGGATCCATAAAAATCTTCACTACTACTTCATACATCGAAAATCATAAGAGTGCAAGTTTGGATGGCCTTCGAGGAGTCGCCTAAGTCACATCTCTGTTTTAGATAGTTTCAGCTTTCTTCAAATCATTCCCAACAGATGTCTGGGAAAAGCCACACTAAAAGCCTCAAGTGACAAAAATTCCCAGCATCCCCAGGCAGCATCCCCAGGCAATCTATTCCTGCACTTAATTACTGTTACCATTAGCATCTCTCCTGGTGTCTAACCTTGATCTCTCTCACTACCACTTAGCAACAATATTTCTAGTCCTGTTCCCAGTGGACACAGTCTCCTTTCTCTCTGTAGCAAGAGCTTGATACTGGAAAAACCATTACCCTAACTCATTTCAGTCTTCTCTGGGGTAAGCCAGCTTACTCTGTCCATACAAAACAGTTAGTAAAAACCTGTAGAGCATCCCCTAGCCTGTGTCTCTGGTGCTCATTTATGAGAACTGCATGCAAGGTAAGTCTTGCTAGAGTTGGGATGTGGCTGCTTGGTGTTTGGAACAGAGTCAAGCAGGGCAGAGATGCTGCTCATCATGTTGCTGAAAGAGGAAAGGAGGGCAAGCCCCAGTGGTGCCTGAAGTCAGAAAACTACGTGAACCAGTGTGGGATGATGATGATGATCTCAGCCACAGATGAATCTTCAAAGGGGAATTGTTACTTCACCGTTTTTACCAGAAGGAGCCTTCTATTAATAAACTCTGTTAAACCATTTGAAATTAAAATGCAAAGCTGCTTTTGAAGGATCAAAGAAGCATCAAATGTCAGTTATCAGAATGGTTAAAATGACACTTTTCCTCTGGTCATTTCTTATTATTAATCACATTAGCTGCATGAACTTAACCAGCTAAGCAGCAGCTGCCCTCTGCACCCAGGAATGCACCTAAGTCCCAGTGAAGATATGACCATGAATTGCTACAATTCACAGGAAAGCAGTCAGTCCCACAGCCACAGGAAATACAATGAAAGGGAAATATCTCTTTGAGAGAGGGGACTCAATTATTCTCCAGCCACTGCCCCATTTATATTTAAGCATACCAGAGGAAAAAACAATGTATACACACCAGAGAGGTAGCATACAAAAATCGTAGTTGAGATAAAAACATTTATTCTGTTCCCAACATTCAGAACAGCAGGTAAAACCACAATTCTGTCAGGAAGTTTTGAGTGATACACAGCTTAGTAATTGCACTCATTATACCCTATACTTTGGGGATAAATAGGAAAAACCAAACCAAACCACTTTTCTTCAAATTCATGGCATAACAGTAAGCTACATGTGATTTACGGAAGCTCAGATGAAGCTGAGGAAGAATAATTTCATGTATGTCATGCCAAAGAGAATGATTACCAACAAAGCTTGATTACCAACAAAGCTTATTCTATAAGAGACAAGGATGTTTGAATAAAACAGAGGAGGAGAGAACACATGTTCAATTACAGCTGGTACAGTTCTTTCTCCTACAAGCCACATTTGCAGATCCTGAACATCGATACACTGCCCAAAGCAATAAAACATTTTCTCCATCATAGTGCTTTGTATTTTCAGAACTGAGGATGATACAAGAAGACTGGCAGGATTAGTCCATGCTTCAGAAAAAGATATGTATTTATGACTCCCTGTAGTTTGAAAGTAACACAAAAACCTATCTGCTACTACCCATAAAGATGTTTCTCTACATATGCTGCCTGGTTAACATTTAGATAAGAAGGACAGCCAGATCTTGAGAATCACCCATGCAGATCTGAACACAACTCACTTGCAAGACTGCCATAGCCAGATGTCCAAGTGTTAGGAAATGCTCGAGCAGTATCAGTTAGACACTCAGCTGGTGAATTTGCATGCAAATGCCATTTTAGAAATGATACAGACTAGGAAACACTTCTGTGGAACATGAGGCTAAAAGTAAATGTAGTTTGACATGAGCAAAAAAACTAAATGAAATTTAGCAGTATGCTGCATCATCATCTTTTAATCACGATTTCCAAATCATTTTGTTTCTGTTATCTGCCAAATATTTGTGCATTCCCAGCATAGAGGTGTTTCAATGGCTCTCATTAAAGTATGATAATTTTTGTAGTTTTGTAGCATAAAGGCAGATAATATTTTTACTATTTCATAAGAAGCATTGTTCAACAAGCAGATTCAATGAGGAAATAGTGAAGTGCCAGAGAAAATGGCAGTGATTTCTGTTATACGTGTATCATTTCTGTAAGAGCAGGCAACAAACCAACTGGTCCCTATTCTCCAGTTTAGTTGCCCATCTGCCAGGAATTATCCAAGAAAGGCAGTGGCACGGAAAGTGCAACAATTAACTGCTCTAATGTTATTAATCTCTTTGCTATATCTGCAACATTGCAAACAAATATATGCAAAGTGTGGATGCTTAGTGGGCTACATTTACCTAAACTGATGCCTTAAGGCCCTAATGTTTTTTTATTTTTCTAATACTTGTAAGTTTTATAAGTAATGGAAGCAGACTCTAAAAGCAGCATCCCTCCCTCCTTTGTCCCTTGTCCCTTTCCCTCTAGCACCCTTGTTTACACATTCCTTAACCCTCTTACCCCATTCTATGCTCCCTATATCAATCCTACTCCCGAATCCAGTAGAAATGTTTAGTCTTTTGTCAAGGCAAGGCCTAGATTGTTGGCAGAACAGCATATCAGGGCCTAAACCACAGAACATGGTCAAAAACTGGGTAACTATGTACCCTTTGTGCTCTGAGGGAGATGAAGGTGGGATGAACAGGGGGTCCCAGAGCCCCCAGACCCATTTCTCAGGGAGTGGACCTGGGGCAGACCAGAGTAAAGGCCACAGGGTGGACACATCTGGGATTGGATGGATGGTATTATAAAATGTAACATCTCAGGCACAGCCAGCACGCGTCGTGTAACATCTACTGCCTTGGCAAAATAAACCCTTTCTTATCTCACCCCTAATTGACTGCTCCGGAGATTTTTTCAGCACCAAAATCCCACGGCAACAAAACAAAAGACACTTCTGCCAGGTTGTGCCTTGGACCATCTAGCATCCTGAAAAAGCTATTTACAGAAGAATAACCAGTACCTCAAGTATTCAGAAGCATTTTTCTGAATGTATGATTGCAGAAAAAGAGTTCAACACATTCTTTGCAATGATGACAACAAACGGATACCATATTGTATGGCTGCGTGGTACTTAGTTGCCAGCTGGGCTTAAACCAAAACATATATGTAAGCAATCTGATAAGAGAAGATTAAAATACCATTACTAACGAAAGCTTAAAAGCTGATCTACTTCAATTTGAATTATTTTTAAACATTTAAATCCATCTAAACCCTGACTCAGCAAAAATTTTCAAGCATATGCTTCAGCAAGTAGTTAGCTGCACTCAAGTCAAAGCTTTTACATAGGTTGAACAGTACCATAACATTGTAGTGAATCAAGGACAAACTTCAGAAATCCAAAGTGTTTCAAGTGCCAAAACCCCAAACTACTTAGTATGATAAGGTACAACATCTTGGAAGTTAGATAGACAGACTCAGCATGTATCCATCTGTAATTTCCCAAATTAAATCAGTGACAAGTGAGCTCTTCTACTGTATCCTCATTGCAATAGGAGCATAAGATTCACATATAAAGAGACAGCATTCAAGCCCAGTGTCTTCCTAACACGTTTCAACAACCCCGTGGAAACCAAGATTTAAGGCAAAGCAAACTTAGAAGCCAATATTCCCCCAATGACTATTCACTGCAGAAACAGAACTCCTTCAGCACTGAAGTTATTTTTTTAATACTGCTGCTGACTACCCTGTACAAAAGAAAAATGCTCTAGTGGCTTGTGTTGTGTGGGAGATGCTCCCATTTCCCAGCTGAGTTTGGTCCAACATTTATAGAATGGGTGAAATATTCTGAGTTGGCTTCTATCAGTAAAATGACTCAGTGATCAGTGCACGAGTGGGCGGACTTCAAGCATTTGACATTGCTTCTCACATTCTTGCTGTCACAAACACAAATGTTAGAGAATTTAAACTCGTTCTTATCTCGTCATTTTAAAATCCTAAAGGGACCTTTGATCATGCAGGAGCCTGTTAAATATTTAGCAGTCAGGAAGAAAGGAATTTTTTCCTTCCGGGATTGTTTAACTGGTTTCAAATCTAGTACTACTTCCTTCATGTGAATACAAATTATGACCATTTGCCCACCATTTTCTTCAGAGGAAAAAAAATCCTCAAAAGAAACATCGATCTGCCTTCTAAACTAGTGAAAAAAAGAAGACAGAAGCAATATAAACAGACAGAAGATAGGGCTGTGAACCCCACAAGCTACATAACCTGTATGCACAGAACACATGTACATTGTAAGGGTTTCTATGAAGTAAATTTTAATTACCGTGTCCCCCTCCAAAACTAAGTGCCTTGAGAATAGTGGCTGGAGACACACTCAACACATTGAACGCAGCATTCACACCACCCTCTTCAAAGGCGTAGGATGCTGGTCCCAAGGGCAGCAACACCCTAATGCACTTGAACCTGTTAATCCCACCGAAGCATGTGTGATTGTTTTATATTGTAATATGTATCACATTGTATGAGGGGATGTGTCTCTAACTTGTGAGATGAAATTAAGCACCTGGGAGCACTGACCTGTTGCTCCGGCTCAACTCTGTAGCAACCTAAGCAGAGATGACTCTTCCACCCTCCCACACAAACCCCCTTCCGTGCTTGTTAGTGTGTCTGTTATACTAATGACTCATGTACATCGTAAAGCACCAGCTCAGACTTTTCATTAATCACCTTAAGCGTGCTGGCTTCTGCAGTTTGCTCCAAGTCCCCACTCTATGAATAATTCAGGCTTCAGCATTACAAACAAAGGCAAGGAGTTTGTGAGTCAGGCCCTGCAGTTCAGCAAGGACTTTGTAACTTCACAGAAAATACCTGATGGTCAGAATCCTTTTTTTTTTCAACCCAGGGTTGAGTATTTCCTGGATGTTTGCTATAAGCCAAAATTACAGCCTTCAAAATGTGATTGTTAAATTGCGTGAGTGGCCAGCAGGTCACTGCTGGTGCATTCCCAGCGATAGGCTTGCACAAGGAATTAGTCCTGCACCACAGCACAGCCTATCTTTCCTGTAGGAAAACCATCGACTAGCTTGTTCAACAGTATGAAAACCCTAGAATAAACAATGAATGCAAATTTATTTATTCTTCAGCGGAAGAGAAAAAAAAAATCCCTCAAAATATTCTGAAAAAGGCTCTCTCTGTGTTATGAGAATGAGAAAGCCACTGAGAAGAACTGCAGGTCGTGGAGAGGAGGCACTGACTTTTGACGGACTGTTGGTCATTTCTTCTGCATTCCAGACCACTAGATCAGATTCTCAGCTCCTTCTTTGCATTCCTTTGAATTTCAATTAACTGCTTCTTACTTATTTCTGTAGCAACTTCATTTTGTTCCATTTGAAAAATGACCTTTTTTCTTAACACTAACTACCAACTTAACATGGCCTCCTACTCCAGATTAAACAGGTTTTGCACAAATAAACACCAGGGCAGAGTGCACTGTTAGCAAAAACTAACAGTGTATAAGTGATGTAAATTTATGTTCACCAGTCAGCCTGTCAGTTTGCTGTCTTATAAAATGCCAAAACACCTGTCAATCATTCAGACAATGTAAGAGGCTTCATCACAGAGACTAACAGACTAACTATCCCTTATAACTTCTTACATTGCCAAGTGTACCATTTGATACCAAGATTAGAGCACAGACACAGCAGATATCTATCAGAAACTTGACAGATATGTAAGTAATACATCAAGGCTGTACCACTCCTTGACACATCACTTTCTTAAAATATTTATTAGATACCACATATGGGTTATCTACAACCACATATTTGGCACATCAGAGCAGTTGTGTTGACTTTGGACCCCATGACTGACCACTTATCTACTATGACAGATTGCTCATGATTGAGACTATTTGTATCTTTAGGGGCACTAATTCCCAGAGAGCTGGTTAACTTCAGCTAAAGAGGTGTGCTTCAGTCAAGCCAAAGGCACAGATCTTCATGTATAGCTCTCTCCACAAAGGAAGGGGAAAGCTTTTCCCCTGACTGTGGATGCCAGATGGAACCCACAAAAGCCTAGAATACAACTAAGGCTGGATGTACCAGGCTAAGTGGATAATTCCCTTGCACTTGTATCTTGGAAACACTACTCAATTTCCTTCCACAGGACAAGTGTCTGTGGCTAACCCAAAGGAAGTGTTCATTCCTCCTCTTGCCTGCCTGAAAGAAATACCCTTCTAGCACAGATGTGGTTAAACACAGAAAACAACCTACTTTTTAGATGTGCTACATATGAGCAATATATTTTGCTGTCAGACAACAGAGACCTGAGCTCACAGCAGCAAGGGGCAGCCCACAGCTGACAACCCTCCCAGCCCAGCTGAGCTCATGTCTCAGGTGGCTTTGCTTTTCTGCCTGAAATACATTTTGTTTCCCCTTCTGCTTTAGATTTTTTTTTTGTTTTGCACTTTAGGATCACTAACTGCAAACCCAGCAGCCATGTGTTGCCGCATGAGTTGTCGCAGCTCCTCTGGTCCTCAGTGAGGACCTCACTGTCCCCCTCTCACTGTGCTTCTCACTTCGGGTAAGAGCAGTCCTCCAAGGCCAGTCAGCACTGACCTGTTGTAAGGAACAACGTTACATGGGAAGATGTCGAGCCCAAGGGGCCAGACTTTTGGAAGTGATGAAGCTTCTTTCCTCTACATCCCCAAAGGACCACCTGCCTTGCTCCAAACCCTGCTTATTGCTGGATGGCTGTCAGCACAATTCCTCCAGCATGCTGGCCCAGTAGTTGAAGATCACCAAACTGCAGTACTGACCAAACCTGTAACATCACTCAGCACTCCAGCTTGGGGAACATTAATGCTGCTGCTTCGCCATGTCTATTCCACATTTTAATTGACCCAGAGACTTGAAATACCAGTAAACCATCCAGCAGGGTGTTCAAGGGTCCCAGCACAGTGAGTGCTCATCAAAATACTAAAGGAGCTTTCTAGTTCAAATAAAAAAACCTTTGTATTCCCTTCCACAATACATTGCTTTAGTCAGGGGAATCTGTTCAAAAGCCCATATTTAACCAACAGCAAATTAAAAGTTGTCTTTCTACATGGGAACTTAACAAAGTCAGCTGCTTGTTAAGGAAACTTCTCTGTTCGACCATACCATCCAACAGCTACTCTGGAAGTCACACTTGCACCACCTGAGCTGGGACTGAGGCCCCTTCACAGCTATACACCCCACAGTCACACAGTCACACCCAGTTTCCCATAGCAGACTCTCAGACATCCTGATCCTTAAAATAATTTAATCACAGTGCAGTAACTGAATAACAGCTCAAACTGGTGCCTCTGAGGAGGGATCCCAAACCAAGGAACCCCTGGTCTTTTATACAAGCACAGTCTAAGCATAGGGAAGTCTGGAGTCATCAGCTCCTGCTTTGTTTGAGTGTTAGGTCACCCATAGTAAGTTTCCACTGGAAAGTTTTGCTGAATTAGTTGTACATATTGGGATCATGAAACCAGTCTGTCCACACTGATGTGTCTACACCAGCACCAGCTCTTGCAATGCAGTTCTTCTACCAGTATAGCACACATTGAAAAACTTCCTCAACTTTTTTTTGTTTTTTTACTATAAAAGCTTTGTTAACATTTGGGATGAAGTTCCTCAGAGACCTCTACCAATATCTGTCTGCCTTCTAAATATAATCTTTCCTCAGATATCTACCACAACCTTTCACAATATATACAGAATCTATTCAAGCTTTCCACATAGTCAGTGACAGATTTAACTCCGTGTTTGCCAGGCTGAGGAGAGTATAAATGTGCCAGCACTTCTCCAACAACATTTCTGTCCTTTCATTGATTATTAGACTGTGTAGTTACTTGTTTTCTCCCAGTGCCATGTGACTGCTGAGAAAGAGCCTTATTTTGAAGTTTGTAAAGTTCACAAGCTAAAAAAGGCCCTCTTGATGCTTGTTCTTTACAAACTGCACAGCAGGAATCAGCTCCCAGCCCCTTTCCTGACAACCTCTCCATTTCCCAGACTGCTTCTTGAGGTTCACTCGGAAGTGTGGAGTGATGAGCTTTGTCCTGCTAGAAAGCAAAATAATCCCAGAGGTTTGCCATGGTTTTGAAGTCAAGGGTATGCCATGTTTACTTGCAATTTCTGTTTTCTTTTGGAAATTTTGGAGAGAAAAGTTGAAAATAAAATGCTCACTGCTGATACAAAGCAGTGCCTTTCAAGTGCAAACAAATGTTTGTAGACATGCAGAGGCATTCTGGGTACCAGATGTGACCATAATACAGTCTCTGCTTTGAAAACATTATGATTACTCTCACTCTTTTTTTTTTCTTTTTCTTTTTTTTTTTTTTTTTTTNTGTCCCCCTCCAAAACTAAGTGCCTTGAGAATAGTGACTGGAGACACATTCAACACATTGAACGCAGCATTAACACCACCCTCTTCAAAGGGTGAGGGGATGTGTCTCTAACTTGTGAGATGAAATTAAGCACCTGGGAGCACTGACCTGTTGCTCCGGCTCAACTCTGTAGCAACCTAAGCAGAGATGACTCTTCCACCCTCCCACACAAACCCCCTTCCGTGCTTGTTAGTGTGTCTGTTATACTAATGACTCATGTACATCGTAAAGCACCAGCTCAGACTTTTCATTAATCACCTTAAGCGTGCTGGCTTCTGCAGTTTGCTCCAAGTCCCCACTCTATGAATAATTCAGGCTTCAGCATTACAAACAAAGGCAAGGAGTTTGTGAGTCAGGCCCTGCAGTTCAGCAAGGACTTTGTAACTTCACAGAAAATACCTGATGGTCAGAATCCTTTTTTTTTTCAACCCAGGGTTGAGTATTTCCTGGATGTTTGCTATAAGCCAAAATTACAGCCTTCAAAATGTGATTGTTAAATTGCGTGAGTGGCCAGCAGGTCACTGCTGGTGCATTCCCAGCGATAGGCTTGCACAAGGAATTAGTCCTGCACCACAGCACAGCCTATCTTTCCTGTAGGAAAACCATCGACTAGCTTGTTCAACAGTATGAAAACCCTAGAATAAACAATGAATGCAAATTTATTTATTCTTCAGCGGAAGAGAAAAAAAAAATCCCTCAAAATATTCTGAAAAAGGCTCTCTCTGTGTTATGAGAATGAGAAAGCCACTGAGAAGAACTGCAGGTCGTGGAGAGGAGGCACTGACTTTTGACGGACTGTTGGTCATTTCTTCTGCATTCCAGACCACTAGATCAGATTCTCAGCTCCTTCTTTGCATTCCTTTGAATTTCAATTAACTGCTTCTTACTTATTTCTGTAGCAACTTCATTTTGTTCCATTTGAAAAATGACCTTTTTTCTTAACACTAACTACCAACTTAACATGGCCTCCTACTCCAGATTAAACAGGTTTTGCACAAATAAACACCAGGGCAGAGTGCACTGTTAGCAAAAACTAACAGTGTATAAGTGATGTAAATTTATGTTCACCAGTCAGCCTGTCAGTTTGCTGTCTTATAAAATGCCAAAACACCTGTCAATCATTCAGACAATGTAAGAGGCTTCATCACAGAGACTAACAGACTAACTATCCCTTATAACTTCTTACATTGCCAAGTGTACCATTTGATACCAAGATTAGAGCACAGACACAGCAGATATCTATCAGAAACTTGACAGATATGTAAGTAATACATCAAGGCTGTACCACTCCTTGACACATCACTTTCTTAAAATATTTATTAGATACCACATATGGGTTATCTACAACCACATATTTGGCACATCAGAGCAGTTGTGTTGACTTTGGACCCCATGACTGACCACTTATCTACTATGACAGATTGCTCATGATTGAGACTATTTGTATCTTTAGGGGCACTAATTCCCAGAGAGCTGGTTAACTTCAGCTAAAGAGGTGTGCTTCAGTCAAGCCAAAGGCACAGATCTTCATGTATAGCTCTCTCCACAAAGGAAGGGGAAAGCTTTTCCCCTGACTGTGGATGCCAGATGGAACCCACAAAAGCCTAGAATACAACTAAGGCTGGATGTACCAGGCTAAGTGGATAATTCCCTTGCACTTGTATCTTGGAAACACTACTCAATTTCCTTCCACAGGACAAGTGTCTGTGGCTAACCCAAAGGAAGTGTTCATTCCTCCTCTTGCCTGCCTGAAAGAAATACCCTTCTAGCACAGATGTGGTTAAACACAGAAAACAACCTACTTTTTAGATGTGCTACATATGAGCAATATATTTTGCTGTCAGACAACAGAGACCTGAGCTCACAGCAGCAAGGGGCAGCCCACAGCTGACAACCCTCCCAGCCCAGCTGAGCTCATGTCTCAGGTGGCTTTGCTTTTCTGCCTGAAATACATTTTGTTTCCCCTTCTGCTTTAGATTTTTTTTTTGTTTTGCACTTTAGGATCACTAACTGCAAACCCAGCAGCCATGTGTTGCCGCATGAGTTGTCGCAGCTCCTCTGGTCCTCAGTGAGGACCTCACTGTCCCCCTCTCACTGTGCTTCTCACTTCGGGTAAGAGCAGTCCTCCAAGGCCAGTCAGCACTGACCTGTTGTAAGGAACAACGTTACATGGGAAGATGTCGAGCCCAAGGGGCCAGACTTTTGGAAGTGATGAAGCTTCTTTCCTCTACATCCCCAAAGGACCACCTGCCTTGCTCCAAACCCTGCTTATTGCTGGATGGCTGTCAGCACAATTCCTCCAGCATGCTGGCCCAGTAGTTGAAGATCACCAAACTGCAGTACTGACCAAACCTGTAACATCACTCAGCACTCCAGCTTGGGGAACATTAATGCTGCTGCTTCACCATGTCTATTCCACATTTTAATTGACCCAGAGACTTGAAATACCAGTAAACCATCCAGCAGGGTGTTCAAGGGTCCCAGCACAGTGAGTGCTCATCAAAATACTAAAGGAGCTTTCTAGTTCAAATAAAAAAACCTTTGTATTCCCTTCCACAATACATTGCTTTAGTCAGGGGAATCTGTTCAAAAGCCCATATTTAACCAACAGCAAATTAAAAGTTGTCTTTCTACATGGGAACTTAACAAAGTCAGCTGCTTGTTAAGGAAACTTCTCTGTTCGACCATACCATCCAACAGCTACTCTGGAAGTCACACTTGCACCACCTGAGCTGGGACTGAGGCCCCTTCACAGCTATACACCCCACAGTCACACAGTCACACCCAGTTTCCCATAGCAGACTCTCAGACATCCTGATCCTTAAAATAATTTAATCACAGTGCAGTAACTGAATAACAGCTCAAACTGGTGCCTCTGAGGAGGGATCCCAAACCAAGGAACCCCTGGTCTTTTATACAAGCACAGTCTAAGCATAGGGAAGTCTGGAGTCATCAGCTCCTGCTTTGTTTGAGTGTTAGGTCACCCATAGTAAGTTTCCACTGGAAAGTTTTGCTGAATTAGTTGTACATATTGGGATCATGAAACCAGTCTGTCCACACTGATGTGTCTACACCAGCACCAGCTCTTGCAATGCAGTTCTTCTACCAGTATAGCACACATTGAAAAACTTCCTCAACTTTTTTTTGTTTTTTTACTATAAAAGCTTTGTTAACATTTGGGATGAAGTTCCTCAGAGACCTCTACCAATATCTATCTGTCTTCTAAATATAATCTTTCCTCAGATATCTACCACAACCTTTCACAATATATACAGAATCTGTTCAAGCTTTCCACATAGTCAGTGACAGATTTAACTCCGTGTTTGCCAGGCTGAGGAGAGTATAAATGTGCCAGCACTTCTCCAACAACATTTCTGTCCTTTCATTGATTATTAGACTGTGTAGTTACTTGTTTTCTCCCAGTGCCATGTGACTGCTGAGAAAGAGCCTTATTTTGAAGTTTGTAAAGTTCACAAGCTAAAAAAGGCCCTCTTGATGCTTGTTCTTTACAAACTGCACAGCAGGAATCAGCTCCCAGCCCCTTTCCTGACAACCTCTCCATTTCCCAGACTGCTTCTTGAGGTTCACTCGGAAGTGTGGAGTGATGAGCTTTGCCCTGCTAGAAAGCAAAATAATCCCAGAGGTTTGCCATGGTTTTGAAGTCAAGGGTATGCCATGTTTACTTGCAATTTCTGTTTTCTTTTGGAAATTTTGGAGAGAAAAGTTGAAAATAAAATGCTCACTGCTGATACAAAGCAGTGCCTTTCAAGTGCAAACAAATGTTTGTAGACATGCAGAGGCATTCTGGGTACCAGATGTGACCATAATGCAGTCTCTGTTTTGTAATCATTAAGATTACTCTCACTCTTTTTTTTTTTTTTTTTTTTTTTTTTTTTTTTTTTTGTGTGAGAGAAGGAAAAGGTTTAAAATTCAGGTAATGTTCTTCAAAGGACTACATTAGAGAGGCAAAAATAAGCAAAGCACTCAAAAAATCATGAAACGCCATCTGCTCTCCTTTATCTTCTAATGTCTATCAGCATCACCAGTGCTGCCAACATTAGTCACCCTCCTGATGATATTGGGGGTTTTTCTTATACTTTCAGCTCCCACAATCAAAAGTTAAACAATTACATTTTATTTAAAATAAATGAAAAAAAAAAAACAATCCACCTGATGCCTGAGAAAACTAGTACAAGTCAGCAGCTCAGAAAAGCAAGTTAAAACTATTTAGACAGATTTGCACTACTAAAATTTTTATGATATTAAGTATACTCCAAGGACTATTTTTTCAAAGTAGCTCAGCTTCCACAGGGGTACCAAAGGGATAACCACACTTAAGATCCAGGGTAGAATACTGAATCTCTCAAAAATCTGGTTTTAACTACGACCACAGATTATCTGAAAAATCCTGTTGTAAGCTGCATTTTTACATAGGCATAGTTCTTGACAGGCAAGTTAATTGAACTGTCTGCCTTTGCAAGTCAGGCATTACTCAAACACCAAGCCCCATATCGATTACAATCTCATTCTCTCCTCATCTGAGCATCTAAGAGAACAAGTGCAAACTCTGACTCTCCTGCCAAATTTACACTATCACGATTACATGTTACTCAGCTGCCTCACATGGGTTTTATTTTTACATAAAGTGTTATTCTGAAACTGAAAGTATGTCATTGCCACTGCCCGCTGACACCAGGGCAAAGCTCATGACAAGTGCTGTAGGCACTGGAGAGGAACCAGCACACCCTTGGTTGGCAGGTGGAGCAGGGCAGCCCAAGCAATGCTGCTTATTGGTGTTTTTCATCTGACTCAGCACAGCTGAGTTGAGACCTGAAGGATTTGGGTCCCTTTATTTGCAGCTGCCACCTGAGAATTGCACCTTGTATGCCCTGCTGTCTCCCCACTGCATCCCTTATATAGATGTCAACCAAAACCTCAGTCCCAGCCTCGGCCTTTAATAAGATCCAAAGTCTTTAATAACCCCATCATCCTGATCGTCTGTTTGAAGTGGAAATTAGGGGCTGCACTACGTAAAAGTGTTCTGTTCTCTGCATGCTACAGCCTGGATCTTTGCAGAAGGCTCTGTGACTAATATCTGACTCATGCAAGACCTGTATCACCAACAGTATCTGTCATAGCCAGAAAATAGAGAACTTGCTCCCAGGTTAGAAGCTATTTTAAAGCCATGTGTGCTAAGGAAGAAATAGGCACAAGCCTAGATAGGTGGTGCAAGGAGACTTTCACCACTTGGAGGAATATGTTGCCATGATCCCCAGGACCCTCACTCAGTCCAAGCACTGGGGTTACCATGAGAAAGATTACACTAACAATACCCACTAGCTAAACTTAACAACAGCACCCTGACATCCTAATCCCACTCAGGATTTCTACATACATACACTTGAGTTCTTGTACCCACACAGAAGATTGAATCCAAGCATAGACTCAGTCCTTTACATGACCAAGTCCTGGTGTTTCTGGTACTGCGATTCGTGTGAGGCATTTCTCGGGGTTTCTGGTCTTTTGTTATCTATATTTTCCAATGTGAAACAGTGAGTTAGTAATTTCCTTGCTTTTACAGCTTTTTCTCCCCCCAAGTGAACAAGTGAAAAACCAGGACTTCAGAACATTTGAATACTTCCTATAAAGTCATCTCCTCCTCTCCTTTGCTGCTGAGACTCCAGCCTCAATAAAACAAAGCCTTTCCTTCTCCACATTTAAAGCCACTGAGATCACTAACTACTCAATGAATTTTGTGCTTTCCTGCCACACAAGCGACAATCCTCAGCCTATTTTCCAAGTAACAACCTTTTTTTGTTGTCATTTTGTTTTGTGCTCAGAGGTTTCCTGAGTGCCAAGTGGACCGAGACGTGTTTCTTCACAGTAGGAAATAAAGAAATTGACAGAACAGCGGTACGAAAATTAAAACATTTATTTGATATGTCAAACAAAACTTACAGCACCAAACCCAGAAGTTCCTTACTATAATACACTGGACTAAGAAAGCACAGGCAAAGTGTGTAAAATATACTGGAAATGGAAAATTTGATACCTTATCAGGTATATATTATATTTAGCAGTATAATTTAAGCACAAAGTAAAGCAGAACTGCCTAAGCATTGCCCACACATATCATTACAGTTTATCTACTACAAGCAACTCGGGCAGCGGAGACAAGGATTTGTAAGTTGCCTGTAAGAAATTCTTTTGGATGAATTATCAGAGGTGGTTGAATATTCAAAACAAGACAGCTTTTAGAAACCTATTTCTCAAAGAATACTCTATTTAGTTAGTCCATTTAGAAACCCAGGCCAGATTTTTATTTATGTATTTGTCAGTGCAGATCATAAAATGATCTGCTTGGTTGATCTCTGGCTTCTACTTTTAGTACAGCTATTGGGGGGAGAGCAGACATAGGTCTCACACATACAGGAATCCATCTTTTTAAGCTACTACAAATCAGAACAGATGATCACTTGGGCAGCATTCCACAGCTGCTATTAACAGTGGTCACTGAAAAAAGGAATGAACTAGCAAAAGCTATCATTACTAATCCAACTTCCACGGTATAATGAAAGGAAAAGCCTCATGGTAGCTTTGATGAAGCTCTTGAGTCCTTGGTTTGACCACTCTGTTTCTCTAGAGTTTCTGATGGGAAATATGTGAATTAAGTGAGAAAAGGGATCTCTCAACTACTTAAAACCCATAAAGAAAGAAATAAAACAAAACCCCAAAGCTAGTAAGACTGCTTCAAACACCTTACGTTCATCTCCTCTTCCCATAATTTCAATCTAATGCTTCAATTTTTAATTTTTTCTTTTTCCTGGGGTTACCATTATGACAGCAGCTATATTACCTATAAGCCCCAGTTATTGAGGGGATCCATCTTCACTTAATCACCTTCTGGCCAATAGATCACCCAGCACAAAATATCCAGGGTTAACCTGTCTTGCATAGGAAGAATGGTGCTCAAGATCTGCCATGGAGTTAAAGTGAGATCAAACGGAGTCTATACATCTCTGTCAGACATGAATTTTAGCACTGCTTTACTAAATACTGTGCTGATGTTTACCTCTTCAAAAGTCTTCCACTTGCTTACAGCATCATGCCAAGCTCTTACTTTTTACATAGATAAGAAACATATTGCAAGCTCTGCAGGTAAGGAAACGGATTTATTAGGTCTCCAGTGATTAAATGTAAAGCTGCAGGAAGTTTATGACAGACCGGAACCATTCCCCCTACTTCTCTAGCAACCTCTGTCCATGGATCCAAATTTCAAAGTAGCTCAAAATGCATCCCAGGCATTTTAAGCCCTGGAATTAAAAATTAATCTTGCCTAGCAATGTGCCCTTAAGGTATCTTTCCTGGAAGTTGTTTCAGTGATCCTTTTTGTTACAGAAGCAGCTTGTGTTCAGTATCAGCCATTTAATTTACAACTGGTACTTGAGAGAACCTGGAAAAAGCTTCACTTGATCCATCCAACCTTGAATTTTCTTCCTTGCTTCCTACATTAATCCTTAACTGAATATCACTATCCCTATTCCCAACAGAACAACAATTCATGGAAATTACTTATTTTTAACAACACAATACAATATAATAATTTCTGATTTTCTCTCGACATCTGGAAGGATGCACACAGTTCACTATGGGGTCACCAGCTGCAAATGTCACGTCCCACATTTTGCAGAGTTTCTCTTGACCACATGCTTGTCTGCCATCAGGCAGCTTATCCTGCATTATTGTCAGTTTCTCTGACTGCTTTTTTCCAAGGACAGAACATCTAATTGTTAATGATTATATGCCCAAAATTCACCAGCTTCATAACTACACTTCAATTCAACTAAAGATGATTTGACAAAGCCTTCACACGTTCTATCTTTCCCAGTTTCACCCTGTGAATGGCTTTGTCTTCTATGAAGAAAACCCACCTGCACGTGCCTCACACACAAAGCTCCCTCCCAGTCCTCATCAGGGAAAAGGGACATGAATGTACAGAAAAAAAAAAGTTTTCCTCATTTAAACAGGTTTTCAGTGGGAGCCATGTAAAAGTTTGTGTATCACTCAAATAATGTTGCTCAAGATGAGTATTTCCCCTCCCCCAAAACATCGATTGTTCTGAGAAAAAGGCAGCCTTAAATTGTTTTTCAGCCATGTTCTCCACATTGGATATCCTCCTGGGTCTTTGCTGATCACTTTATATGCTGACACTACTATTATTATTTTTTTGCCCGTTGAACTAATTTTTTCTATTTATTTTCACATGCTGTCCCTCTCTGGAATAACATAGATTGCTTCCACAGTGTACACAGCTCCCATCATCACCTTAGCCACAAGCTGCGTATATCTGTTTTGGCTGCATCCCCTCATCACCTAGTGTAACTTACAAACTCTGATATTCATTCAGCTCCCATGCTTTCATCCATAAAGAAATAACCCATCAACTACTTGCAGGAACTGCACTATCTGTCATTCTTTCTGTAATCCCTGGCACCTCTGTTCACTGCCCTTAAAAGAAAAATTAAGGTGGCGATTGTGCAACATTATTGGCTTCTCTTCTGCTCTGATGACTATATGGGTCTATTTTCTTTTCCAGCAGGAACTGAAAGTTGAGTCCTCAAAGTGTAACTAAGCATATCACCTGCGATTTGCACGTTCTTCCTTGGGACATTTGGTGGGCATTACCACCAAAGCCAAGCTTTACCAGGTAATTGATGCTGAATTCAGGTTGTTCACAGCAGGGTGATGCTGGCAGAACATGCACTCAGAGGTTTTAGTGCTGCTGTGATTTTTCCATCAGTTTCCAGCAGGATGTTCACAAAAAAGTTTTCTGACACATTGTGGCCAATTTCTATTTTCCTGCTATCTCCATCCTAAATCTCCATTTGTCTTGATTCTGTTTGAATCAAATTCCTTAGAGTTTCGCAGGTCATTCAAAGAAATCACCAAGAACCATAATATAACTACTTTCTTGCAGAATTATGTATCAAACTCTATTTTAATGGGGAACAACTTAATTGAAACATAAAAGGTGCTGAACTTCAAGCAATGGTACAGAAAATTATTAACAGTCCGTGATAGTTTCCAACTCCCCATTTCTGAGGTAGGATAGTACTAGAGAGTGGGGAACACTGTCCCAGTGTTCTTTCACTGGGACCACAGTGAATAAAGTTCCTGTCTCACCTGTCCTAAGTTGTACCTGCACTGTTATGAATCTGGAGTCCCCAAACTCTAAGATAACTCTGTACCATGTTTGTTTCAAACACAACACAATCACAGTTTTCTCAAGTCCCAAACAGATGAAACCAATGACTTCATTTAATTTCATTTTCCCCAAAGAATCAATAATTTCAGTGTGCTGCATTGTAGTTGGTAGAACAGTACATCTTACAAATTAAACAGTGAAAAATAGCATTCCCATCATACTGCATAATGCAAGACACTGAGATTTACTATGTTATTCACGAGCCTTAACATACTGTACTCGTCTATTCAGAGAGCTCTGAATCCTCCTTTTTAGAAAAGGCTCCTACATGTCCCATGCTAACAAAGATGACATTTACAAGTTTTACCATGAGTCTTTTTTCTCCTCAACTAATTTTGTCATGGTAGGAGTATGTCACTTATTTATGGCACGCATTTGGGTGGAGTGTAGGGTTTTAATCACCAACTTGAGGAACTTTTGTTCTTGGACTTTTTGGCCAAGTTTGTGTTCATTTGAGAGTGGTTCAGCATTAGTAACATTGAGAAGCCCAATTGGAAGCACTTTAAAAATACCTATTTCAGGACACTTCTAATTAACCTCAAATTAGACACCCTGAAGTTAGAATCCTAATTATGGGTCACTCAACAATTGCCTTAGATAGTGACCTAATTTTTAATACTAAAATGACATCACCTATTCCATTACTGCTGAGATGTAAACAAAGTAATTAGGTGGTGCTTTTTAACACAACAGGACAATCATCAATTTAAATTTCCTTTACAGGGAAATAGCCAAAATTGCAGTTATCTGCAAATAAATCTTCACTGAATTGCTTCTCCACTGCCAAGAATAGGCCCCCATTGTACAGAAAGCACAGGCTGATGGCAGAGAACTGCTTCATTAAAAAGCTAAAATGGGTATGTTATTCAAATTTCTCAAGCAAACATTGCTTCTTTTTCACAGCCTTAGAGACAGAATAAGAGCATTCCATTTGAAGGAAACCTTCCCTCCAGTTGTTTTGGAGGAGAGAGTAAAATAACCAGTACAAGCCTACATAAAAAAACTAAAAAAAATAAACCCGAACTCCTAGAAGTGAAATACTCTGGGTTTTTTTAAAAGACTGGTTACCCTCCTACCAAATTTCCAAACAAATACTTGACTAGATCTTTTGGTGGTCCAAAATAAGCATTGATGAAAGCTAAGCGACAACCACTGACAGTTGCATGGTGCTCTAGTGCTTCATGAACAAAAAAATGAGCAGGCCAGGGTAGGGATTTGAGAACTGCACCAGAGGCACTAACGCTGCTCTCAGAGAGGAGATCAGTACTTACTCCTCTGAGTGCAACAGCCAACACTACACACAGCTGAAAATCCTGCTCCTGGAGGGAAACAGAATCACGAGCAACAAAACACCAGAGCAAATCTTGTCTGACAAGATTGCTTCTTTTGCTCAGAATTGCAAAATTAGTGTATTAAGGGTGCACAGTGAAATGAATCTAGTTAGATTTTAATCAAGCAGCTGGTGTTGAACCTCAAAATCTTATTTTAAAAATTAATTCAAATTGATTTGAATAAAAACAAGGCCTTTTGAATTGAAAGTGAAAGACTGAAAAGAAAGAGTAACAATAAATGACAGCGTCTCAGTTTGAAGGCAAGTGTCTCATCAGTTACTAAAGGGATTTTTTAAAAATATCTTCCTTAAGGATCTGTGACAGAAAAGACAGCATACAAGTCACAGATTTAGAAGTGGTAATGAAGAGGAAGAAATTCTGATTTCTGGCAGCAGAACAGGAAAACAAAAATCTAAAAACTGAATCTCAAGCATAAACCTTCCAGAATTTATCCCACAAGTAATTTGATCATAAGCTTAAAATTTCACTTAACACCCCCCTTCCCCCCAACTGTTTCTAGCAGGATGTCTTGAAAACGTGAGCCAAGCATAACTGTTACATACGTGTGTGCTTACAACCTCAGAAAGACCCAAAGACAGCTCAGAGATGCCACATCCCCCCTTCACCTCCAGCTGTTAGGTCAGAAACCTAACAACAACAGTTTAAAGGCCAGCAAAATTATCTCAGTAAGTCTTGCTACAAAACCAGCACTCAGCTAATACCTCTATATACCCACAATTTGAAGACAATGTGTTTACAATACCTATTTTTAAAAGTATTCATGAGAAGATGCAGTAACACTAAGTCATCGCAAAATACTCCAGGATACCCATATGAACACAATTCTTATAGCCATTTCAATTGCATTCACCATTCCTTTTATTTGCATTCTACTATCATATACATGAAAAGCCACTGCAAATATGCATGCAGTAATTTATTTGCAAAGTTCCTTTGGAAAGGCTTTGTGAGCTTGGAAGCCTTTCTATCCAAGAGCAAGAACATTCTGTGCGATCAGTGACCAAACACACAGAACAAATAACAAATTGCAAAAAACAGACAGAGCAACTTATCGGCTGAAACAGCCAAATAATTTTGAATAATGAGAAAATTAATGAAAATTGAAATCTGCTCACACATCATTTATGGACACAACAGCTTAAATTTCTTTTCTGCATAATAAAGTTTTGAAATGAGAAAATGTACTACAGGAAAAAGATGGCTACTAGCACCAAGATGGAAAGCTTATCCTTTTTTTGATTCCCTAGTTTCTTTATAATCATTCAGTCTAAGACAAGAAAAATACAGCTCTATTGAACAAGTAAGTTTCATAAAAAAGTAGGATTTCTTCTTCTTTCCCATTTTATTGCAAAATGGATATTTCTCAGGAAGTGCAAATAAAAACAGAAATTCAGTTAACGCCAAAAAATATCACGATGAAGAGCACCTGAAAGAGCTCAGATTTGATATTTTTTTGATCATCAACATGACCTTTAGCTGCTAAACAGCACGAAGACGATAAGGAATGATAGATCAGCTGTCTTCACAGATGAAAACTAAAGGACTTTAAATAAAATCACCAGTGCCACAATCAAAATCTTACAGTAGGACACTGGCTGCAGAAGGTTACATGGATTCAAGTTGAGAGGTACCACAGAGAAACACAAGGCTTTTCATATAGCCTACTGACACCTCTGAGTTAGGAACTCCCTCAATTGCAAATCCCCACTGGCAAGGGAAGAGTGAGACCCTGCCATGCATGTCCTGCATCTTTGAGATGAGATTCCCATGCCACACCAATGTTTATAACTCTTTTTAGGTTAATGTATCTGATGCATTTATAAGCAAAAGGACTAAAACATCTAACACTCATTGTCAAGGTGGGGAGAATAGATAGTTGATAGTTGCAGCAAATACTCATATTTCTAGGAAATCAATGTGACTCCTTGAAGATGGAAAAGTTTTCTCTCAGTCCATAGGCACCAGGAAGAGAAAAAAAAAGTGGCCAGTGGCAGACCTCTTATACAGAGCAATGTGTTCAATGTAGCTTACACGTGTGGAAGGGAAAGTACAAGAATCCAGAATGTGTCAAAGGCCACTTCCGTCCTCCGTGGATTTGAAAAAAAAAAAAACAACAGCCTTATGGCTTTCACAATTATCTTCACCATACAATTGATTCCAGTTATTTTGGAAGGAAGTTCTCAAGAAGATAGGGACTGATTCAGCTGTTATTTTTCTTTATACTTACCATATCTCCTTGAAGGTAAATACTATTTATTCACTTGAGAAGTGAATAATCCTGTAGATAAGTGCCCTTAAATGTTTTTCTGATTTTTTTTACTGTAATATCAGTGTCTTCTCAAGCTAATGGCAAGTGAAGTCACAAGGAACCCATCATTAAGTAAGAAAAATACCCTTGCTGAGGGTAGACAAGTTACAGGAGACCCACCACTATTTTTTTTGTTTTAGTTTCAAAATTCCCTTCTTTTTTTCTCTGAGGAGGAAAATTCTTTCTGTCCTTAGTACTGAATGCTCACTGCTGCCATTCCCATGACCTATTTGCATGTTTATAATTAGGAGTTAAATCATGTGCTCTTCTACAGCAACAGGATAGAGTTGCCTACTGAGTATGAAACATGCCTCATGTTATAAAACATCATTCTAGACAGAGGGATTTCTCAGCCTGCTATCACATCCCAAATTTAATATACTTTTAGACTGACCTGGTTCACCCCAGAAAAGAGACAAACTAAACCCAACACAGCCCCCACACACATACAAAACAACGACAACCCAAAAAAACACCCCAAAATATAAAACAAACAAACAGAAACCCCCAAAATAAAAAAAGATAAAAAACCCAAAAAAAACCCCCAAAAAAACAATTCCCACAAACAACCAACAAAAAAACCCCAAAACCAACCAACCAAAAAAACCCAAAAAACAAAGCAAAAAAACCAACAGTAGCTTCACAGAATAATTCCCAGACAAACTGATATACATTTTTAGACATTTCTGACCCAAGAAACAAATATGACTATGGCAATACATGTACACTCAAGTTCCAGCCATTTGAGTCTTGTTCACTCAAACAAAACTTAAACATTTCCTTTGAATTCAGATGACAGTGTAGAAGGCCAAAACCCATTTTTTTCTTCCAAAAATCAACATAATATTAACACCATAAGAAACTTCAAACATTCCAGTGATGGTTATAACTTCAAGAAGCATGATGAACAATTTAAATCTACACTGCAAATCTGTCCCAATGCTGAACACTAAAGCAGCAATATCCAAAGGTGCAGCTCTGAGTCTGAACAGCTCAACTCAGTGCCATGTTTGAATTTCATGCCACTCTGTGCAACTCTCCCTTGCCTTTGTATTAGAAGCTTTTAAATAGAAACATTGTTCAAAGAGATGCTACCAAGCTTTGTTTTCCTGTTACTATAAGAAACCTAATCTCAAAAAAGCTGAAGACAGTCATCACCCAACTAAAAATTTAATTAGTTTAAATTTAAGAGGACAAGCAACTCATGAGGGTTGGGCTGCGCCTGACTAGACAGATGGCGTTAAGATTTCTTTCAGTGTTCAGAAGCTGTTGACAGTACAGTTTCTAAAATGCTTTAGGAGTGCTGGTGTATATTAACCAGTGTGAACAGTTGCTGGTAAAGCCCCATAGGATGTTCCAATAAATCATTTAAACACTACCTGTAGGTGACTAAATCAATACTCAGGCAGTGAATCGATGCTTACACATCCACGTTTGGCAGCCTGGACTAGTTCAGGTTAGCACCTCTGACATCAACATTACAAATAGGACTAATTAATGTAGCTTATATTCTTCTGCTTCAGAAACAGCAAGAGAAATCCAAGCTTCCTGCCTTGCATTTCCAGTAGATTAGAAGCATCTGTTCTGAAGATGAAAAGTGACATTTGGCTTTTAAGTGCTTTGAAATAATCCACATACTTTTCAGAGTGTAAGGACTAATGACTTTTGTCAGTTTATATGTTTGAGGATCCTATTCTAACGAGCTACATTTCTGTCATTTTTTTTCCTGGATAAAATACAAATAAATCCCAAAGCAAAAAAAGCAGTACAGCTACAAAGCTTTGAGAGGTGTATTTCTCCATCCATTCAAACTACACTCTTCATGTGTACAGTGTGACTTCAGACAACCATCGTGGGGGTCTTAACCCAAAGATTACTAAAAAACATGCTATGCTTTACTCACAGTTAAGACTGTATTTTAGGAAAGCACTGTGGCTGCTTAGAGGACAGTCCCTGTGATTGGGGAATGTGATTTTGGGGGGTCTGGTCCAGGATTCAAAGTACACAAAGAAAAATATCAACACACCAACTTCAGGCCAACATGGCCTGTGTGCATCCCCCCTCACTGCAATCCATTAAGGCAGAAGGCATCCTCCTCCCCAGCCATGTGAGGGGTGAAATGATTCAGTCTCCACAAGGACTGGTCTCAAAGGTGATGCAGTCAATGTTGAGAGGCTGACTAGGACTCATGGTGCTCACCATCTTCTAAAATGAAGTACAGCCATGCAAATCCAGTTTTTTCTGCAGCACCTACACCTATTATGTCTGGATGGACCAAAACAAACCACATTTGAGCTAAGTGTTGCCAGTTCAGGTTGATTGAATACATATTTTTTAACTGTATCTTTAAATATTAATTGGCACTGAGCATTTAATTCAGTTTCCCATCTCTTTTCTCAAGTAGAAATAGACATTTATATGTGGCACTTGAGCCAATCCTGTCTAAATAATGTGACACAGAAGAAAGACACTGTCAAGAAAAACATGCACAGAATGGTACTGCTATCACATTTCATGCTACTGCATATGTGCTTTGGTAGGAAACACTTCAAATACAGCCCAAGTACTAAGATAACACTTAAACCACAAGGATAAAAGAATTAGTATGCACTAGAAGGTATGGCAGAAATAAGCAAGGCAAAATTCTTTCCCTGAAATTAAAAGTGTAATTACTTTGGTGGGAAAATTCACACACATCCACTGATATTTTAATAGCTGCAGGTCTATTCTTCCAGAACGTCTCCCTGTTGTAAACATGCCTCCATCCTTGAGAAGTACCAGTAATAAGACTGAAAAAATTTCAAATAATCCAAACTCCACAGGAGCCACAAAAAATTCCCTTTGTTCCATTTCCACCTAAACACCTTTCTTTGCAGTTATGGACATGAAGGACAAGAACTAGAATGTATGGTGTTCTACCACTCTGCCCTCATAAAGTAACTACTTGAAAACCCAAAGGTCACCAGTCTTGTGATCACTATCTTGTATCAAATCAAAAACTCCCATCACCTTGCAGTAATAACCTGCTTCTCTGGCAGTCTGAAGAAGACTCTAATAGCTTGTATTTCAGGGACTATGGCAATGAAGAACCAAACTACATGGTCTGGGAAAGGTGGAGGGGAAAGCAATAAAAAAGGACAGGATATTTCTAAATTATTACTACTTACCTCAGAGTTAAAACGTCTGTGTACAGAGTATGAAATATGTTGGTATTTCATAAGGGAAAAGAGTTGCTGACCATGGCACACACACAAGACTAAATGCATATTGATTCAATGGTACTACAGGAAAGCAAACACATCATGATCTGGCTGATCTGTCCAATAGCACAATTAACATCTGTGATTTTTTTTTTAATTGCAATGCACTTCTTTGCAACGCTTGACTGAACATTATTTTGTATATTCACAGCTGAAGAACAAGTTTCCCTCTGACAAGAACATCCTGCTCCCTGGCTTTTGTACTTCCTAATCTTTTTACTAATATCACAATTATATTAGTACTGATGATCAAGAAGTGGAATAAATAATTTGGTAAGAAATACAGCCATGCACCAAATTATCTCAGATGCTCAGATGTTCAGTCGGCACAGTCTTGAAAAACAAAACTATTTATATGGCATAATTAAGTACTCAAAGATCAGAAAAATCTTGAAGAGAAAGAAGAATAGAAAGCAAACACCAAGAAAATGGAACAAGTTTTCTGTTGGGTAGGTTTGACTGACAACATCGTCCCTTCCTGTCTTGCCTCATCCTTCTTTGCTGTACTCATCCTCAAAGAGTGTCAGTGGCTGCACAAACAGGGAGATAAAAACTGTCAAAGGAAGTAAGAAAACTTAATTGCTGCTAGCTGCCACTCTACCAGCCTTACCCTCTTGTCCTTAATAAATTCTGTTTTCTTTAAAACCTTGCCAATCTAGAAGACACACCAGATTGATCAAAAAAAACAATAGTACAAGATAGAACTGACAGTTGACAAGCTTATAACAGCCCTTCTTCATGCAGCCAAAGAGGTGTATCAAATGGGAATAAAGGAAGAATTTAACAGACCCCAACACCATTTCACATGGCAAGAATATGATGTTACTGTTGCTCTGTTATTGGATGTTATCCACCTACAGCTGGATGACTCTGGAAGAGCATCCACCCAGATGACTAATGCTGACCCCCACAGTAGAGAAGACAACACTCCAGATGCTATGCAAGAACAATAAAAGGAACAAAGAAGAACAAAATATTTTCATGTCAAATTTTAAAGCCAGAAAAATTACACATCCCATTTATTTCCACCCTCTAGAGACTTTAATCATTATTCAATAATGCCTAGTGGCAAAACTCTCAGGGGTTTGGTTTGTTTTGTCAAGGACAACTACTATAATTTCTCTCTCATATACAACTTTACCAGATGATGGTTGAGATTACTAATAAAAATTTGAACACTGCAGCACTGCTCCAACAGCAAAAGCTAAACAGAAATGAGTCACAACTGTTCTGAATACAGAGGCAAAAAAACCCCAAACAACAAAACATGCATGGAAATATCCCAAGGGCTGACTTTGCCTAATGAAACTATGCACTCCTTGTAGCCAATATATGTGCAGACACAACTGAGAAGGCCTACTGTTAATCAGAACAACAACAAAATTATATACCATCATTGCTAAAATACTGTAGAGTTCTACCTCACCAATTAGGTACATACCTGTGTATGTACTTTAGATTATTTTGTTAGCAATATGCCTTCACTTCTGCTTGGCTTTTTTCCTGCAATCACCTGTCAAATGCTGAAACTTTTCCATATTCTCGAGTAGCCCCACTCACTGCAGTTCAGTTTACCTGCTCACCAAAGCACTATTGAGCGGCTGAAAAATAGAAGTCTTACCCTTGATGCACTGTTAGCTTTAACATTAGTGTAAGAAAGCCCGTTTAACACTCCTGAACAAAGATGATTATGAGAAGCATGCACTCAAGCACAAGCCTGTTTTTTCAGTGAATGATCTGCATGCATACCCCAAGTCTTTCCAATGCTAGACCACAGAGCATGCAAGAATTGGACTCTGGTCTCTTGTCCTTTGATTTTGGAACTGAAGCAAGCTGTGCCTCTTGAGAGGGACAATTCAATTCATCAGTCAAAAGAGGAGTTTCTTAGTCCAGTCCCTCACTCCTAAGCTTGTATAACTTGGATCCTACTAGCAGCTCTTCCAAACCTCTGCTAGCTACTTATCCAAAACAAGTGAGGGAACTTCATGCAGTGCCTCACTGTGAGGAAGGCAGCTCCTCTAATGCAAAGATAACTGGTATTTCTGCACTTCTTTGCTCCCACTTCTCAAATCATTCTCAAATGGTGGCCACATGCAGAATGACATTTTGTCAAAGCATGGTGTGTTCTAACAAAGAGAGCCAGCAATCAACACATAGTTGGGTGTTTTCAAAGACAGGCCACAATGTCTGGGGATGAGCCAGCCAAATTCCGCCCTCTCCTCCAGAAGAGATTTAAAAAAAACAGAACAATCCAATTTGAAATCTCATGACAGTCTTACAATAAGAGACATAGTAGATGAGATATTGTAACACAAAAGCTCTTCAGAAATATGCTACATACAGTAGCTTAAAACACAGTCATGATTTTAACTGCTACATTGAAGTGATTTTTGCTAGCAGTGGACAGTTCATGTCAAAACAAAAAATACAAATTATTTCAAGTTTTCTTCCTTCTAAAGAATGTTTGGTAAATGCTATGACAGCTGTTTTTTTCTCCCTGAATGCCAGATACACTCAGTTAAATGTAAAGAAAAATCAAAAAGTCAGCCTGAGCTCTTACTTCCCTTGGACAATCACTATATTTTAATAAAGAGGTTTCTAGCCAAGCTCCATGTTCAATTTCTACTGCATAGACAGTTTGGATAAAATTCTTGTACCTGTTTACACATTGGCAAGCAAGATAGTTTTTGACAGATTTAAGTAAATGAAGTTGAGCATTAAGGTTATAAAAAAGCTATCTTGAATTGCACATTGATGATTTGTAGGAAAAGCAGAAAAGCATCAATCCAGTTCTGATCTCCTATCAGTCTACCTGGGAGGTCAGGGGCAGGAAGCGATTACAACTCTGGTATGCACATAACAGACACTTTGTGTAAATTCTTTACACTTTGCTGAAATTGTTGCCACTTCCTTTGAGTGTCAGTATTGTGCCCAATGGCAGATGGACAGTCAGTCCTCCTGCCATCCTGGTAAAGGGGAGATTAGTGTCTACCAACACAAGGTGGTCATCTTTACTTCCTCAGGACAGCTATAGAGATCATGACAAAGGAGGAGGGAAGATAATGGCAGGGAGGTTGGATAATGGCAAAGGGGTTGTATCTAGATGATTTTTAAGGTCTCTCCCAACCTAAGCCATTCTGTGATGGTTCTGTGATGGCACAATATGATGTTGCACTAGACTGATGAAATAGCTGGTCAAACACTGTGCACCCTGTGCAAACCAAAAGGACAGGTCTCCTCCACAATCTGTAAGAGTACCTGAAGGAGAGATGAACCTAATGCCAACTAAGAACAGATTTTAACTCACTGGAAATTTTAGAAGGTATTTAGATTTTTTTTTTTTTAAACTTGGATAATTAATAAGCATCTACAAAGCACGTGCCTGTATCTTTTTCTTATACTCAATAATCTTCAAAAATTATTTTTCTCCTTTTTTAATGCATATAAACCCATTCAAATACAAGATCCTCAGAATATGATCAGTTAAGATAACTTTCTTTCTCCTTGGGGTAAGGGGTACTAATTAGGTGAGCTAGTGAGATGTCAAAACACAGAATCTAGGAAGACTTAGGCTGACGTGATGGTTTGCACAGAGCTTAAAACATGCCTCAGGCACTGAAAGGTGGAAAAGGAAAGCAGAAGAGTAGGACATGACATGATGGACTCTGTACAAGTCCTTTCAGATAATTTGAAATCTCAGCTGAATCTGTGTCCCTGAAAAAACAATCACTCACAAGCCCTGCTTTTCTAAACTAAGGCAGAACATTCAAAAACTCCAATTGTAAGTGCTAGGATGTGATATTCATAACAGTCAGCACTCACCAACTTCTGCTCCAAATAAGTTTCCTGGCAATTATCAAAGGGATCAACATTAGGACTGATGCAGAGTGGTTATAAAAAAGAATCTGAAATGTAATTTTTTCCTCCCATGGGATTCATGTTCATTACTGATGTTCACCAAAAAGGCAAAACATCAGGCTGAAATATTCAAATTCCAGAGCTGCTAGACTTCCAAGACACTATTTGGTTGGCAAAAAAATGAGCAACTGGGTGTAAGAGAAAGATAGAATCCATTGCACATCCCCTATCACAGATTTAGCCCTTCTTCCCTGTTCCCAGCAGCAGAAACAGATTTCTGGAGGGGGAGTTCTGTGCCAGCACCCCATACCCCAAGGAAACAGGATTAAGAGGTTTCCTCATGGTGCTTGAATGTTAGATGAATACAAGAACTGCCTTCTTTCATACATGGCCACTCTTTCCTCCTTCCTCTGATTCCTGATCATCAGATATTTTCTACCCAGTCTTTCCATCCTTCCTGAATCCAACTCATCCCCCACATCAGCTCTGTCTCCACAAAGAGACTTTTGCTAACTAGAGGATACCAGGATGAATTGCCAAGCCTGCTTCTCCTTCAGGAGGCCAGCAAAGGCTCTTGTTGAGTTGCTTCCCTTCCCATTATGTACCACATACAATCTAGAGGCATACAACTGAGCTCAGGAAAACAGAAGCTGGGAAAAGACAAATGAACAAATCCACTACTCTCAGCTGTCATTGAGGTGTTTATATTACCACAAATAGATTCCAAAGCAACATCTAAGCTTTTCTTTTTAAACTGATTTCATTACTTCTCCCAGCCTCCTATTTCTCAGTTTGGACAACAGCTGGCATTTACAGCAGCCCAACTAGACACATTATAAAGCATATATCTGAAATGTAACTCAGGGAAAAAACTGCAGAGACAGCTAAGACTTAAAAACTCCATCTCATAGATGGTGTGTAGGAGGTGGAAAGAAGCACTGCTAAATTTGTTACCTTTCCTGTGAATGATGAGCACACCACCCCTTCCAAAAATAGACTACGAAGGAAACATTATGCCGATGACTGTGAAAAGCAAGTTCACTACTCTGGCTTAGACATCAGGTCAGCTGTATGTGAACACATGCCCTCCTTCAAAGCTACTAGGATAGTTATTACTTATGTTTTTTAAAAAAAGTAAACACCTGGAATCTATTGGAAATAACGATATTGAAAAAAATTACCCTCATTTCAAGAAGCTGTTTTATAAATTCCAAGCTAACAAAAGGTAACAACTGACATAAGGTTCCAATTAAAAGTTTCCATCTTCCACCTCTTGGTCTAATAACCCTGTGCTGCACTCTTGTCACAACAGCCATCCCTAACCCCTCCTGTCTCTGCCTTTTAAATTTCTGCTCATAACAGGGCAGTGTCTCCATGCTGTGGATCAGGAAGAGCGTTTAGCTGCTAAATGCATTGGTCCAGCACCATCAAACACAACAAATTCACTTCAGGTAAATTTCTAAGACCATGATACAGGTGAGGAGGAGAGGGGAAATCTTTCTTCCACCTGAGGAACCGTGCAAAACACATTCACATTTACATCACCTTGCCAGTGACTTCACTTTTGACCTGCTAGAATAATTTTCTCCAGAGAGGGAAATTAATTCAGCCTCCAGCTCTGTTTGATCTCTGACCTCTCTCTACAAAACAATTTACGTACAGTATGTCTGTCTGAACTTGGGCAGTTATATTTTGAGGGATTTGTAAGACGACATATCACATTCAAAAAATTAAAAATGACCCAGCCATTAAAACTGATGCTACCAGGAATCTGAAAAGAATCATTTGTTCAGATCAACTACATGAAGTACTAGCTAAGTCAGACAGGGGTTAAACAAGCATCTTTGAGTGCAGTTCTTACATGCCTAAGATATGCTGGATGTTAAGTAATGAACTGAAGTGTTTGACGCCACTAGCGTAATGTTATTATTTTAAATTGACATAAGTATATTCATTAGGCAAAGCAAAAGTGCTTCATGCACATATTATCATCTATAAACTGCATTAGGGATATAAATTCTACCAAACTGGCCAGCAATGCCAGTTAATCCTTAGAATTAAACCACACATTTCAACATCTTTAAAGTATTAACTTACTATAAATTATTAGCTTAATTAATTACAAACAGTCCACATTAGAAGCAATCAGAAGCTCATAGTCAGTTCTCAATATTAGAGTTACTAACAGGTTTTACAGCTTCCAGCCTCCTTCCTAAAGGCTTACATAAAATCAAGAGAAGCTTCAAGTCTTAAAAATGCTCTCTAACCCAGCTCAGTTGCCCTTGTAACTTCCTTCCCCAAGCAGATTCAGCTTTTTTAGCTGTAAAAATAGTTTTCTTTAGATGTGATAGTTTGCTTCAACCACTGCTGCTTCCCTTCTTCAGCTTGGACACTCCCTGTTATAAATACTGTCTTTAAGGATAAGAAGACATTTCTCATGAGTGACACTGACCCTGATACCCTAATTGAATTTTTCATACAGCTCCAGGGCAATGCATGCCCATTTAGACCACAGTGAACCCTTCCCTAAAACCATCACAGGGAATTAGAAAGAAAAAAAAAATAAATCCACATATCTTCTTTACATATAATAGCACACAAAGAAAGAATTACATTACACAATGAAAAGGTATAGTAAAGGTCGGCCAAAAAAGCCTAGAGCCTTTGCTTTGTCCCACAGCCCCAGAGAAGAAATATGCATGGCTGACACAGGATGGAGAGGGAGGTGGGACAGAGGGATTAAGCGGCTTCAAAGGCACAAATCCTGTTTTATGCGCTTCGGAAGGAGAGGCAGTTACAGACAGCTTCTCTCTCTGTTCATAGCTAACCTCCTAAGCACAGCAAAAGAAGTTCTTTACTGGCTGCATCTCCTCATCTTCAGCTTCATTTTGACTTTTCTGACCCAAGCCTGGCAAACCTCCTGGGTATGTGCTAATAAAGGAAATAGCTCTGAAAGCTAACACCAGAAGCATGGAGGGCAATCAATATGTCAAATATATTTCAGAAGCAGCCTCTCTGCCTGCTTCACTCTTTCAAAAAGCATGTTTTTTTTGAGGACAACTTTAGCAGCTTACACCTCCAGTTTCCTCACAGGGAATATTTTGCATTAGACTGGCAAAAAAGACATTTGCCATCTAAATTTTCAGATACATTTCTGAGACATTCCATGTAGGTTTCTCCAGTAACAAATTCCAGTGTCCATATATATAATGAAACACTCTTAGACAAGTAACTTAAAAGCTGAAAAATTATATAGACCACTCAACTTCCTCTAAGGGACAAATTTAACACAGCTGAAAGCAGGTGAGAGCCAAAAAGCTTAGTAACAGTTTACTGTAGAAAAAATGGGTCATCTCCTTCGTTATGTGCTAGCAGCTTTGAAGAAGTCCCAGATATAAACAGGCTATGTACAAGCTTTTACCTATTACTGGATATATATGTTTAGGAAGTTTTATCAGTGACCAAAATTGCCACTAAAATTCTATCATATGCCACTGGTATTTGATGATCATCACAAGTACTCAGATATAAACTTCCATTCTACTAACAGTAATGACAGGACTGCCGATAATTAGGTAGTCCTAATAAAAGCATCCTGCCTTATTTCTTTCATCCTCCCTCTCCCTCTTAACCTACAGGTTTTGGTGGGGGTTTTTGTGGGATCTGACATTGGATTGACATTCTGAAAACACAGATTAATCTATTTCTCCATAGAGAGGTATTTACTCCACACTTCAGTCTTTGAAGTTTATACAATCCTCATCATTACTTCAATCCAGGACCCCAATTTGCCACTCATGTCTATTAAGCACCTCACTGCAGTGCTTCACTGAACAGACTGGCAGACACTAACACAAACTGCAGTGCTTTGCCAAAATGTCATTTCAGCACCATAAACTTTCACTGCTAGCTAAAAAAATCTGCCAGCTGCAGCATTGGGCTTTTACAACATCAGCAAGTCACACCAGCTACCATCACAAATCCTCTGAAGATAATGACTTCCAGATAGGCACTGAATGAATCACATTTAAGCTCCTTACCTTCCAAGGCTACACACTCCATCCTGGCAGCAAAATAAAGGAGCACTGAAACATGGCAGAAGATGCTAAGGGATAGTTATTGTAACCTAGTAATGTTTGCAAGCTTATAAAACCTTTACCTCAAGTTGCACAAAAATGCCACTATTAAGTTTGCCCAACTATCATGGGTTACATAAAACTATTTCCCATCTGAAGCAGCCAAATCTTTCACACAACAGTGGGCAAGAACAGGAATAATTGGCACGAATATGAATCATCCCCAAATAAACTCACAAGTATTCCTCTCAGCAAGTAGCACCTTCCTGAACATTTAACATAGGATTGGTAATTATTTAGAGCAGGGAAAAAAAAAATTCTGTGAGTACTTCATGAAATCCCACAGAGGGACACACAAGAGAGACTAGGGCACTGAAACAGAACTGGTCCCATAGTTAGCCTGAGAGAATCCCATAATGAAATGGCTATATATACAATCTCAGAGCAGCCTGGAATGTGCTACGGGGGTGTATTAGGTTTGTTAGAATGGAAACTGGAGTTGGAGGATATAGGAGGTGGAAGGGAGACCAAAGTAAAGAAGAGGGATGAAACAGAGCAGACTGCAGACAAATGCAAAGGGCAGCCTCCTGGTAAAAGGATAGGGAGTGTCTTTTGCTTCTCCCTCACAAGTCAAAGAAAAAGAAATGAAAAATTGTGTTCTGTTATTTGTAGATACTACAGATAACATCTCATTATCATGACATGAACAATTCCTAATGGAGAATGTGTTCACATTTCTATCAGTTGGCAAACAATTCCTGTTCTTGGACACTGAGGGAGATTGGCATTTTCGGTTTAAGATGGGGGTACTTCATTTCTTCAGGGTCAAAGATAAATCTGTGGTTGAGCAATTGCTAGAAAACAAAGAACAATGTGATGCCACCCAAAAGCTTCTTAATTCAATTTCTCCACAGGTAATTAGGAAAACATTATGGTCAGAAGTATGGAAGGCAGCAGGTAGACCCTGAACATCAGTCTGCACTAAAATGTTATCTCACAGCATGAAAGCCATTAGGAAACCAAGAAAACTCACAAGACCTTTAGATTAGACTGATATCTGTTCCTGAATTAATGAAGAGCAATAACCCCCAGGATATTTTGGTAACACCACACAAGTTTTCTTCCCTCAAGTTCTGCTTAAGTCACAGATGTGAATGCATGGAAATGCTTTGACAGAGAGAATGTGGTCTTCCTTCAAATACTGCTTTTTTGCCTTCTGAGAAAAAGTACTGACAACATGTCCCACAGCAGGAAAGGAATTTTCTCTGCCAATCAGGGAGGCCAAGCACAAGTTGACCTACCAAAATCCTACCAGCATTTCAACACTCTCTTCAACAAACACAGAAACTCTGGCACTCCTATCTGGAATCACTGATCTTTTGCCATTTGGTTTTTCCTCAATTATTGTTATTTTCTGTGCATATTCATTTCTATCTTGCCCATCCTGATTTTAAATATTTCAAACGGTGGTGTTCAAAGTGAAATGACATTAATCTACTCATGTCCAGAAGTGCTACCAGAACATGCACATACCTGCTGAGAAGGAAGCGACAGGTAAGAACATCTTATAAAATAAAAAAGAAAGGCAGAAGAAAAACACGGTGTTTCCTTGTTGGCTTTGTGACTTCTCTGCCCTTCCTATTCATCCACCTATTTCCTATAGGCAACATTAGCACATTTCATCAAATAAAATTGCTTGTAAACATTAGAGTCTGCTTCAAGCACTCTGTACTGTTCTTCACAATGCCATCAGGCACTATCGACATATACTAAGCTACATATGTGACATCTGTCCATGTGGAAACAGAAAAGGGAAACAGGATGGCATTAATGAAACTGCATTAAGTGGATTCAACTGTAATTGTAATTTGTTTCATTAATAAATTCAAATCACTGAATCAAAGCCACTCTCATTCCAATACAGAGCACTCATACAGGAGCGTAGCACAATTTCACAATTTCACATATGTTTTAATACAATACACCATCATTAATTCTGAGCTTGGTAAAAAAAGTCCTACCAAAATAAACCAGTCCAGCTACACCACAATCAAAGAGATATGTCAGTTCACTGACAGTCCCACTTTCTTCATGAATTTTAAGAAAGAGCTAACAAATGCTTTCCCTTAAGAGGGTCTTCTGTGATTCAGTCCTGAGCAATGTGGATCTTCTAATGGAGAATATTCTTCCACTCTCAATCCATCTATATACATTAAAAAAGGAAAGAGTGCTAATAGCTGTTAAATATCCTTTCTGTTTTGCAGCAATCATTCATACATTATGCAGAGATCAAGAAATAAAACCATAAGGGATAAAGAAAAATCTACCTCATACAATGTGCTCTGCACATTATGATTTAAATAGAAATTTGAAAGCAAGTGTTGTCTGACTGATGTTTAGTTGTGACTACTTGAGCAGGCCTTCTCCTATACACCACCTAAAGCACTTTGGTTTCCATGAGGAAGACTGACTGACTGCTAGTCATCCTACCAGAAACCACACTGTGCAAGCTTCCAAGGCCAGGTTGGATGGAGCTCTGAGCAACCTGCTCTAGTTAACAGTGTCCCTGCCCATGCCAGGGGTGTTGGAACTATATGATCTTTAAAGTCCCCCCTAACCCAAACCATTCTATGATTCTATGATTTCCAAACTGCTGTAATTGCTCCTACAGACCAGACAAGAGTGTCACATCAGAATCATGGTCAGGCCCACCCTGAACAACCAGAAATCCCACCTCTCTGCATTGCACAGCAAGACAGAAACTGGCACTACTTGGCTCAAGTGCAGAGGGTTAGATCTATGGAAGGCAGCAGGTAGATCCCTGCTGCCTGGCAGGCTGGCTAGGGATCTATGTTACATATATTTTATCATAAACTTATCCATTCTCTACTGTGATTTTCATTAGAGCCATAAACAGCAAGAAGTAGTTGAGGAGAGAAATTAGATGTTGCTGAGCCCCTGCAGCCTGCTCGCTCTACAGTGTCTACAGAAAAGCATCAGCTCCAGAAGTTAATTGGGTGGAGGTTATTTCTGCATTTGGCACATCAAAAGCTTATTGAAGTTTCTTTGCTTAATTCAAGGCTAGGCTTGATGTTTTGCTCATACTAAGTGCTATCAGAGATGAATAAACTGCTTACTCCAACTAAAGAACAACAGTTTAAGTCTCATGTAACTTGCATGTACTATTCTGCTTTTAGTTAGGGTCTGTTTACCTTTTGGGACATAGCTGGCAAATAGCATAAAATATAATGCAAAGCTGGAAAAAAATCCCTAGTTCCCTTTTGAATAAGGAAATTGGATATCTCTGCTCCCTAACTTTTCCTTTTTTGTTTTTCAGATAAGCTTTTCAAGATTAATTGATTCATCTACAGACTGGAAAGAAGATGAGAAGCAGTGATCCTTCAACAGTCACGCATCCTGTACAGTATACTGAATGTAAAGATGGTCAGAAAACCAGGGGATACTCATATTCTGTCAAAATACATGGTTCCACCTAAATCCAAATTTTGTCATGTCTGGAATCTTATTTACAAAAAAAAAGTACGTTAAAAAATTAGACATAAAAGTTTCAAAAATTTTCATGTGACATGTCAGTATTATGGCACAGCAGGAAATAAAATAATACACTAAATAGATCTCAGAGGATAGAAAGAGACTAAATGAGAAAATGCCTGTTGGAGCTTTTTCATCTATCAAGCCAGACATTTATATTGTACGCAGTAGCAAGGAGAACACTAAAACAGCACTGGGGACTCCAATGTTGGTATTCAAATTTCTGTGATTGATACCCAAGATAACTTCAGTAAAAGTCAAATGCCAATCCTAAGTTTGTGGTTATTTCTCCATAAGACTTCTACAGAAAGGTTTCTAAACTGATCTAAAATTCAAAATATAATGTGCAAAACTTTAAAGATTTCATATTCAACTTTTTGGGTTTTTAAACTACAGGTGGTAATCAAAACCTCTTCGGGAACACGGGAGGTAATCAAAACTTCTTTGGGAACACAGGAATCTTAGTCTGGAATAAGGCAAAACAGAAATCTTTGAAAGAAGAGGTTTCACTTGCACTTAAAAACAACGGTGTTTAATACAAAAAGAAACCTTCATTCTGCCACTGAAAGACAAATTTTCAGAGACACTTGCAGGGTTTGCTTTCCTTCTACTAATAAGATTTCCCAAATGAACAAATAATAGCTGGCTGGAGTACACTATGGTGCTTGGTGTCTTAATCAAAAGGGAGTCGCTCTCCTCTCATCAAAATTAAAGGGCGTTTCATCATGTCTTTATTCTGATGGAGCTTCCCTGTAAAAAGGATGAAGAAGGCTCGTACATATTTGTATATTTGATTATGGTGATTCCCCAGACTGGATTCACACTGGCTCTAAACAATGGTTAATGGTGCACGGAAAGTTTTGGTCGTTCATAAGAGTAGCTATTCTGGGCAAGAAAATTAATAACACAAGAAATACTCTATGCCTGGGATCCACTGCACTGAATGTTTATGCTATGACAGTGTTCAAATTCTAAGGAGTGCCAGGAAATGCATGGGGGCAGGGAGGGGGAGATACTGCAAACTTGACATTGCTTTCATTCTTCTGTATTAATTTTCACATAAAATGCAATTAGCAAGGGCTCTTAGTTAAGTAATATTCCCTACAGAAGAAAATGCCTAATGCTTAAATTGGCAATCTTGACACTTAAAAGTCTTTTCCTCTGAAAGCTTTGTAATTAAACCAATGAGTTATATTACCTGCTCTGTAAGTATATTACCTACCTACATTACCTGCTACTGTAGTTTTATGTTTGTGTTCACAGTGGTATTTACCATAAACGTGTTAAATTAAGAGACACTAAAAAGAAAAAGGATTTAGCACATATAGATACCAAACATAACCTATACAGATCATATAGATCCCAAATATGTTAAGGACAAGGTCTGCTATTCTATTTACTTTAGTAAATCTACAGCAGATGAAATCTATCTGACTATATATTGACATAGTAGGTAGAGAACTGTGAGGTTTTAGATTGACTGGGGATTTTGGTGCTAGTATAAATAAAATTATTCAACATAGAAATCATAGAATTTACCAACTGTTTTATTTTTAGATGTTAGGGAACCAAATTACATGAATTTAGTGAGGTCAAGAACTTTAATTTGTTAATTACCTATCTGAAAACAATAAACTTCGTAATCTGTGTTTTGTTCTCAGGCAGTATTATACACTACAGTACCCCTCCAGCCTATTTGGGTCCATACATTCATGCTGAGCTGAAAACAGAATATTCAGATTGTAAAATCCTTTGGATTTTACAGCTTTCTTAACTCAGGAAAAAACCATGTTCATCTCTACATTAAACGCAATCATCAATAATTTTCTTTTTTTTTTTTTTTAACTCCATTAATTTAGAAGCACATTCACACTGTACACAGAAATAAAACATGTACAGGCACAGAATAAATGCTTTGTTGTTTATGAAAATACTGCTAGCAGTACACTAGCCCTTTTATAATTAATTCAATCCTACTAACCACCACTGCCCTTGCTGTGTTAAGCAAAGTCTCTGCCACAGCAGAAATCCCCTGGGCAGCCCTCAGATGGGCACTGTCGAGTCATCCCTGTCTCTCACTAGTCTCAGCTGTCACTCTGCACTGCCTGCTTACACCAGCTGCGGGGCAGGTAGGTGACAGTGTGGTGTGACAGCAGCCCTCCAGCCTGGCCTCAGTCGGATGGTTAAGCCTCTGCTTCATGCTCCAAAGCACTCCAATATTAAAGGCTGCACTAGGTAAGCTTGGACAAACTTCTCAAGAAAGGATTTTTCCAAGAAGTTGCTTAGTATTTCCTTTAGGTAAGCAATGTCGTATCCACGGGTAAAGAAAATTACAAGTGTTTTCAACTGGTTGAAAGTCAAAACCAGACTTCCATCATGGTACAAGAAAAATGCCAGTCACCACACAAGACTGCAAGCTTTCACACAGCCAAGCAGATCAACTAGTAGCAGATCCCAGCAATGACATCAGTTCAGGGGGCTTCCAGAAACATGTTTTGAAGCAGCTAATCCCTGCAAGGAGCAGGGAGCTGGACTTGATGATAATTTAGGAGTCCCTTTCAACTTGAGATGTTCTATGATTCTGTATTTATTTCACAGTCCTTGATTCTGTAATTGATGGCAAATATGCAAACCTCTTCACTTGCATGGAGGTTGAGTTTACAGCAGTTCACAGAATAACTCAGATTGGAAGGGACCTCAGGAGACCACTATTTATTACATTCAGTTGGAGGATTTGGATTAGATTACGTGGGTTCATGTGAATTGGAAGAAATAATTTGTCACAAGTTTAGAAGCTAACTAAAAATAACATATTATTGGCTAATGCCTTCTGTGGAAAAACAGTCTGCAATTATGGTTCTATCTGCTTTCAATGATATGCTGCATTTGCAATTCCCTGTTCAATCAAATGGCTTACCCTGTGTAAGCAAGCAAAGTGTTCATCTTGCACATGATATACACAGCCATTTGCTTTATATGGAGTTTATAAACTCCAAGTAGATGTCCCTAGGAAGAATAACCTTCCAAAAGCATTTGGCTAGCCACACTGAAGCTAGGGAATGAGTTTGCTATTGCTAATCATGGTCTTATTCCTAGTTTAGAGTAGACTAGATATATCACAGCCTTAAGTCACATAACCTTACAGAGATAAAACACAAAGTTACATTGATACTTTGATTGAATGCTTGGTTGACACCTTCTGTTATTTCAGAAAGACTCTGTTTCCTACAAGAGACCTGTGTCCCACTGGTATTCTGGATGCCCTCAACTGGCCTACCCAACTGTCACTTTACCTGGAAAAGCCCAGCATAAGTCTATCTCATCCCTCTGAGCTGCACAGGAATGCAAAACCACATGATTCAATTTTGATATTAATGATCACTCATCCCTTGCAAAACCAGAAAGAGACAGAGACCTAAGGCAGACCACTAGGAGCCGCAGATACTAATCAGCTACATGGTCATACTGTAGAGATGACTGAGAATCTCAGTCTAAAAATACCGGTATCAAGAATCAAATGAATGGTTTTACATACCTAAAGAACAAAGCACCAGTTCAGAATAATGTTGCTATTTATAGGGCCGTGGAATAATATGCATGTACATTCTGGATGTTCTTTCATTTCACAGATGTGATTTTATTCTGTTAGAGCCATCACGACTTACATTTAAGCTTAACAATATACAGAACATATTTAAATGAAAATCAGAAGACACTTGCTTTATACTTTATAAGGATCTCTATATGTATATTGACATCAAAAATATTAGTTATGCTCAATACTAAAGTAGGTAATAGTGCATTACTACAGTGATGATCCTTATTACACTGAGTTTGAAGAGCTATGAACAGAAATGAGTATTCTCTGTGTAAAACTACAGAAGAGCTTTAGCAGGAACTAAGGGCATAGACTACTGTGGCCATGCCATACTCCTGTATCCCCTGGCAGTTCATTGGATACTCAATTTTGCAAATCTTCAACATAGCTTTTACAAGGGACCATGACCACATAAAAAGCAACATTTCGCCCAAAGCTGAATAAAAAATTACTAAAAAAAACCCAGGAAAACTGCTTTGAAAGAGAATAAAACTGCTTGTGAGATGTTTTCAAGAACAATCCACCACAATGAAATGAATGCCTACTACAATGTAATATCCCTTTTTGCTCCCCATACTAAAGCACCAGTAGGATTTGTCAGATAGATAGGAATACACTTCAATAACAGACAAGGAAAAAACTAAAAGTTTTTAAGGATTCAATTTTAACAGCTTCTCTGGATGCCAATTGGAAATAAAATGCACAATAGAACTTCATGCTAAATCTGTGACACAGTATCTTTATGCAAATACTAAATATTCTTCCTAATCCTATTTTTTCTAAGTCTTAAATGTTCATACAGAAAACAGCACAAAGGGAGGTATTTGTCTCTTCTGGGTTATTTTTGCCTCCAAACAACACTGTACACATTTTGGAAACCATTGCTCCCACCAGTTGGGGTCACTTTTCACCTAGTGTAAGTGGAAGAACATAATCACAGTGTATCAGCAACAAAAATGTAGTAACACTTCATATTGTGCAAATACTTATGTTCACCTTGGTGCTGGAATAAAAACACCTACAGAGTGCTTTACAGGATGAGCTAGAGAAAATTTAATCTGAAGAGTTCAGAATACTTGGAGGCATTTTTGAGATAGTGTCACTGTATTAATGGAAGATAGAGACTCTCCAGCTAGATCTTGACTTTAGATGTAATATGTCTAACCAGTCAGTGGATTGGTACACAAAATTGTACCAATCTTAAGCTACAGTGGACACAAATTGTGCTGTTAAACCTGAGATTTGCTGTTTGACCTTTCAGCACTAGCAGGTTGCTTTTTAATCCTGAGTTATTGGGAAAAACAGTTACCTTTTCATTTAACTAAACAGTTATTCTACAGTGGCTGGCCTCCACTAGAGGCTGCTGAGTTCAGAATCATCACCAGATCACACTTTAAACCATGATACAAATTTGCTAAGACATTTCAGAATAGTAAAGTTTCATGCCTAATCCTATTCAAGTTCCCAAATTCTTCAAATCACTCAAACTACAAGCTATAAACAGCAGACATTTTTTTTGCTGTTCATTTGTTTAGCCTAACACAAATGATCCACTGGCAGACAGAAAAGAAAACACTCCACCTGCCCCTCAGTTCATGGAGACCACTCATTGCTCACTTCTTCATCTGGAAAAGACTGTAAATAAACAAACCTGTTTGGCAAACTGATCCTTCTTCACCAAGCCAGTGGCTGCAGCGATGTTCCCTGCTCCTTCCACTGTCTTCTGGGCCACCGCTGTCACTCCTGTCACCACAGCTCCCCCAACATTGGACACTTGCTCTTTGGTCTTCTCAGCCACTGAGGAGAAACAGATGATGGAAAAACACATTAGGACTCTGGGAGCTGTAAGGTTTTCAGAGAATTTTATTTATCACTGGCAGTCCAACATGAAAAGCCATAAGGCCATTACATTTTCTGTACCCCAAGAGGATCTTAAGAAATTAAACTATCCAACTGATAACACTGGAGCAGCAGAGGTAAAAATAACCCTTATTTTTGGCTCAATATCTTTCATGTGAAAGATATTTGACATTTTCATTCATGTCTAGCTGTACTTTAGGGAAGAAAAGTCATTATTTAAGGGCCCTTATTATGTTCAACTCACTGTGTCACATATGCCAGTTTGATAATCCATTCCAGTTAGTCCACCAAACACTTGCTACACGGTACAGGGCATGGAAGACAAGATTTCTTTCATTAGGCTCAAAAGCATTGATTATTGTTTTTATTTTCATTTTTTAGAATATAGTTAATTAAAAAGCAGATCTACCAATGCTCAACCAGAGAATTTCAAATACAACCTTTTATTAGACTCTCTAGAGATTTTTACCCTGATGCTGATACATAAAATAGTAATCTACAAAAAGATTGAATGCCAAAGATGCCAAAGCAAACTCGATTAATAGCTAACTTCCAAGCTCCAGGGAAACAATAACTCATTTTGCCTACATATACATCAGCAGTTGCCATTCTACCTTTCAGAATATCACTGGATTCTTTCTGCTCATTCATTCCCAAGGGCTCTTTCTGACAGCAGCTTGAACTAAGAAAAGGAATGGAATGACTTCATGCCTTAAAGTTATGCAGCCAGATTTTCAGAAAAAAACACATTTACTCATCTAAACAAGGGACTGTTCTTCAAAAACACCCATATATTTTTGCAATTCTAACTAATCCTATATTTTCCTCCAAGATAAATTCCCTCTGATCCATAAAATGTATTCGTAGCTTTATTTGCATCCTTTTTGAGCACAGGATGGATTCTGCTTAGCAGTTAGGCCACCCTTTTTGAGTCTTTTTTTGGGGAAGCACATGCAAAAAAATTAGACTTTCTGTGGATAAATTACATTTCTTTAATTTCTTGCATAAAGAGTATCAGCCGTCCATATCGCAGGGCAGGCAGAATACACTGCCATGATTGACATTAAAAACAACAATTAGGAAAAAGCTAGAAAGGTAAACAATACAATTTTTATTAAAGACCCAAATAATAAATATCTGCTGACTGAAAAAGGATGCTGATAATTTAATGCTCATTCTAAGTGAAAGGGAAAAGTTAGGAACCAAATGAGTATTATCTCTGCTATGGCCAGGAGATTTCATTACAGAGCAGGACGGCAACAGACTATACATCGTCTGAAACTAGAAACAGAGAAAGTCTGTTCCATAACCATACATGCTAATGAGATTAAAAACTTCTCAAGAAATTTTATTGCATACATCCACTACTCTACTACCATGTTTTTTTCCAGAAAAAAAATAAAAAATCAAAAGTGGTTTTTGCTGTAAAGCAAATGTTGCCCTCAGGGAAGGTTTGACTTAATGCTAATAAGTGGAAAAAGACATTTGTTAAGATGCCCCACTTGATTATTACCAGCTACAGACTACAAAAAGCTCTGGATTCTACACGTAACTAGTTTTTGTAAACACGTATCTTAAAGTGTGTCCTAGTGACACAGTGTATCTTGCAAAGAATGTTAAGACCTGATCGTACATGGAGTCTTGCAGAAACAAGCTGAGAAACATTATGAGACAGAAACTCTCTATTGCTTCCAATATTAATTCAAATAGCAAAAAGAAACCTCAAACAGAGATGTTAGAGTGGCATCTTGCAGAAGTAGATTTAAAAATTCTATTCTCAATATATATATATATATATACATATATATAAAAAAAAAAAAAAAAAAAAAAGATGTGTTTTGGGTACATATTAGTATTGCTTTTCAATTTTCCTCTGTCTCATTAATTTTTTGGGAGACATCCTGGGCTGCATCAAAAACGTAACCAGCAGGTCAAGGGAGGTGATTCTGCCCCTCTTGTGATATCCCACATGGAGCGCTGTGTCCATCCCTAGGGCTCTGACACAGGAAGGACATAGACCTGTTGGACAGAGTCCAGAGGAGGGCCACAAAGATGATCAGAGAGATGGAGCACCTCTCCTATAAGGAAAGGCTGAGAAAATTGGAATTGTTCAGCTTGGAAAAGAGAAGGCTCTAGGAAGACCTTGTAGGAGCATTCCAGCACCTAAAGGGAGCCTACAAGAAAGATGGAGAGGGACTTTTTACAAGGGCATGCAGTGATAGGACAAGAGGGAGTGGCTTCAAACTGAAAGAGAAAGTTCAGATTAGACATAAGGAAGAAATTCTTTACTGTGAAGGTGGTGAGGCACTGGAACAGGTTGCTTAGAGAAGTTGTGGATGCCCCATCTCTGGAAATGTTCAAGGCCAGATTGGATGGAGATATGAACAACCTGGTCTAGTGGAAGGTGTCCCTGCCCACAGCAGGGGGTTGGAACTAAATGATCTTTAAGGTCCCTTCCAAACCAAACCAGTCTATGAGACATTCCATGATTCTATAAATCTAGGCCCTTTCATTCTGTTCATTTTGTTTTCTATGCAAGTGACATACACTGTTTTGAAAACTCTCTTTTCCAAAACATGTTGAATGGCAGAACATATAAAGGACAAATTCAGCAGGCTCAATGCTGACAAAGGATCACAAGCAGACTCGCTCCTTCTGATAAAACGATAAAAGTATGGTTGCACTGTGTTCCTTGCCAGGTCATAATTAGTTTCATTATCTGAAGCTATTAAAAAAACTGCACCTCAAAAGCAAAATACCAAGAAACAGAGTGGAATTGAGAGCACTGTGGATGCTTCAGTAGAAAACACCTAATTCTTGATGCCATTATTAAAGCCATGTTTCTATGCTGTCCTGGCAAGTACAACCACCTACCAAGCACAACTATCCAGTGGCTGGTGTTCCTACTATTAGAATGTTTTGGAAAAGCTCTGCCTGAAGTCTGTTTTCTCCTCTCAGAAACATATTATCCTAGGAAAGGCTTAGTACATGCAAAGTAAAATCAAAAAGAATCAGGCCACTAACACCGTCAATGGCACAACAATAAGATGTTGATAAAAGTAGTAACAAAAGAGGTATATTTAAGATTGCTTCTATTTCAGACTGTTTTGTGATTTAACCCCATCTGGCAACTAAGCACCACACAGCTGCTCATTCACTGCCACTCCCAGCAGGACAGGGGAAAAGAGAATTGAAAGGGTAAAAGTAAGAAAACTTGTGGGCCGAGATAAGTACAGTTTAATTGAAATACTATAACTTGAACAAATTGTAATAAAAAGGAAAATAACAGAGAGAGAGAGATGAAGCCCAAGAAACACAAATGATGCAAATTAAAACAATTGCTCACCACCAAGCAACTAATGCTCAGCCAGACCCCGAGCAGCTGCCCCCCACCAACCTTACCCCTAGTTTTATTGTTGAGCATGATGCCACACAGTGTAGAATATCCCTCTTGTCAATTGGGGCCAGCTGTCCTGGCTGTGTCTCCTCCCAGCTCCTCGTGCACCCCACCCTGGTGGTGGGGTGAGGTGAAAAGCAGAAAAAGCCTTGACACTGTGTAAGCACTGCTCAACAGTAACTAAAACATCCCCATGTTATCAAGACTATCACTGTTTCCAGCACAAATCCAAACCAGCTCCATACCAGCCACTATGAAGAAAACTAACTCTACCTCAGCCAAAACCCGCACAGACATAGCATGAGAAAGCTGACATGGGAGTTACCACGAAAGATCTCTCATACACCGCTTCAGAAATCAGAGCACCCAAACATCATCGAAGTCACCAGAGTGACTCTGATAATTAGCTCCAGCCTGGTGACCATCCAGCTCTGAAACCCCAGTGACAGGAGAAGAAAAACCAAAATAGGTTTCCAGTCTCACATATTTTATTGCCTTCATTAAGTAGTAAGCAGGGGAAAGCATTAACTATGCAGAAACAAATCAGTTCAGAATGTAGGGGGTTGATTCCAACTAATTAAATTAATCTGAATACCAGGTTGTTTAATGATCTTAAACCCTTAAGTCTTTGTAGGATTGATACATGCTTTGCATCACAGTGTTGAGAAACAGGGTAAATCAGCTTCTGCGGAGCTCTGCTGTGCTCTGGCCTGATTACTTCTGTCTATGCAGAGACTGTCCATTCCATTAAATGACCCTGGGACGATGTACAACGACCATCTCGAGGTTAACTTTGAATTTGAAGTTCAAATACTTACTACAGCACAGTGCAAAAAATATTAGCATTGAAGTTTTCTTTTTCCTACTTATTATAGGCACCTGGGTAACATACAATATCATTGTGAAACCTTTGGCTTAATTCAAAATGATAACTAGTTGCTTTCAACTTTGAACAATAAAAGTAGATGAAAACTACAGGATTTCTCTGAATTTCTTCTTACTGCACTAAATATATTTTTGAATATCTATTTCAGACAATAAGTTAGTCTTAAGTACTTGAAGAATTCATTTACAAAGATGCCATAAATACATTGGTGGTCCTTTAATTTATGCAATTTTTCTGTAAGATACCCGATGGAGTTAAAATAAACACAGCAGGAATGTGTTAACTGTGTTAAGAAAAACAAGAATGATTGGATAAAATAATTCAGCAAAATGCTTGACTATGGTTCATAACTTGATATTGTGTCTTCACTCACTTTCAGGAAACAGACACATGGTTGAAGAACCAAGGGCTTTTTCTCCCTGATCTGTTTACAAATAGTGCTTTATTTTGAATATCAGAAGATGAACTGTAAATATTTTATCTTTAATACTGTTCATTTCTGGACATTTATCCCTGGGAGATAAGCAAGGTAGATGAATTATGCATTTATAGTCAAAGGCCAGTAGACATGTTAATTAGGAAGGCAATTCTAAACACAAGCAAACACCCCATAAAACCAATAAGCAAAGCTGCTTCATCTTCAGAAGTTCTGAGAAAGGGTGACTTCACAAATAACACTCTCACCATATTCCTGTGAAGCACAGCCTAGGATCCTCATTTCACAGTGTCTTTATGCCACTAAACCTGGTACAATCAGGTCACATTTAAAGCAAGAAACATCTCAGTCAAGAATGTCTGGGTTTGGAAAGTAATTGACCAAAGAGTATTTAGTTTTATAGCACTTTGAGGTGTGTCAGCTCACAGTTATCTCACCAGCACAGGGTTTTAAACCACTAACTATTCAAAAATAGCAAAACTAGCAAGCTTTTGGAACTCAGACAATAAGAAAGTACTAACTGCACAATTTTGAACACACTTGTTTTGATCTGTGATTCTAGTTTGGATTTGACTGTCTCCAACCTCTCAAACCTTTTTTATTTACATAATAAAATATTTATTTCACCTGATGCACTGGGGAGTTAATATGCTAAGATGACCAGAACTTGTGAACTCCCAGTCCTATGAAAAGAGACAAGTAGGTCTTTACAAGTGTCTTAAAGGGCAGTTTTGTTATATCAACCTTAATAGCATTGATTTAAAGGGATTTGATTTCTACAGCAACTTCACTGGCATTTCTCAGTGTCTTCATGTTATACCTCCTAGCATGACTACACTGAACACGAATCTGTTTTCATCTACCTTCTCTGCTGGCCAGAACAACTCTTTATAGACTTACAATTAGTTTTTATTCTTAAAATATGACCCAAGAAATTTCTCTGTTCTTATAGTACCAAGTCCATACTGTTTCATTTTGGATAATGTGCTCTCTAGATTCTGCCTGAAGTCTCCTCACAGTCATATTTCAACCTGAAATTCAACCCCTACTCATTTTCCATTTCCATTCAACAGCCAAACTCATCTCAAACAGTTGAACAGGCCAGAAGGAAGCAAACTGTGGCACAAACCCCATTACTCCCAAGCTTTCAGTGTTTCACTTTGTGACACCCATTTCATAAAGTGCATGAGGAACAACCACTGTTTTGCCTAAAATTGACAGTAACTTTCCCAAATTTTCTGTTCACAGGCACAGCACGTAACAGATGTGTTCTCCTTATGTTTGGCTTTAGAGTCTGTTTTGTTCTTTCCAGAATAAAATTTACCATCTTTTCAAACCTGTCAAAAATTCTATTCATTTACTTAAAATTTCCTGTCTCACTACACATATTGCAATCAGATAAAGAAAGATACTCACAGCGTTTGAGATCAGTAGTTTCTTCTGGGAGATGGGAAAGAAGTCCCCCACTGAGCTAGTCTACTTGAGTCCTATTGCTTCAGCACGTTTCATCCATGTGCAAATGCCCTTGACTTGGATTCTACCACAGCCCAGCTTGGTGTACATCACCTCTATTAACTTGCTTGCAACTGTTGTCAGTTGTTGTTCCCACATCTGTGATGATATTAGATATATGGGCCTCAAATCTCATTCTACTGCAATCCTCTACTGGTTAAAGTAACGATCCCTTTGACTATTTCTCTTAATTGAGGTCTAACAGGCTGAGATTTCAAACCTCATAACAACAGCACGCATGCTTAGCCAGAGGCTCAACTCTGAAGGACTATCATAGATGTTCTCTTCAGTTTTGTTACTAGAAATACTCTTGACTGACTTTTCAATTGTTTATATGGGCTGTGATATTAAGTACTGACATTTTTATGTACCATTGTTTATCTTTGGCACTGGCTTATGTGAGCACACGTGAATGATACATTGGCTGTACACTAAGAACAAAAATCCTTTTCTAGTACCTTATTTGTTTTCTCATTTCTTTGGGGAAAAACAAATTAATATTCTTGAGCATGCATTTTCTTCACATCTCCAGATGCCTCATTTCTACAGCAGAAAATTACACATTCTATTCAGTGCACTATGGTCAGCTAAGGTTTTCCTGCACTCTGTAGATATCAAAGACTTCCATTCATTTTGCTCCTTAAAACAAATTATTTGTTACTGGTTTCAGTTCATACTTAAAACGATTCCTGCAAATCAATTTAAAATGCAAATTTACTCCTTTTTTGGTGTAGAAATGCTATTGTGAACATACATGCCTGGCATTAATTCCAAAATCTGAAAGTACTCTTGCTAGTGAGAGATTAGGTACTTCTAAAAAACATCTCAAAACACTCATAACTGTGACAAATTCAAATCATTCGATCAAAGCTCTGAAATTTGTTTCTTTCCTATAAGCCATTTCTCTTCAGTCATCCCACCCAACCAGCTCTCTCAATTTTCCTATATTTTTCTATTTTTTGTAAATTGTAGTGCTCTCAAAAAGAATTTTTAACAGCTAAATGGTTGATTAATCAAATGTAGAGAAGAAGTTGAAATTGAGAGATAATTGTCTTACCTGTTGTGACACCATGAACAACTCCCTCTTTGGTCCTGGAACCTAAAAAAAGAACAGTATTTGGTTGAAAGTGTATATTCTTAAGTACTGGTAAAGACTAGGCAGATGATAAAGAGGGATTAATATATAGATTACATACAGTTGCATACAGTATTTTCTAAGGTTATTAAAAGAAATTAAAGAGGAATTTAATCTAAGGGAAAAGGTAAAACCATCAGTAAAGAACAACTGCATGGATATATATTGACTGTGGAAAGGTGAGTAACAGTGGAAACACTTCTGCAGTTTATTTCTTGTACATACTCATTTCCTTGCCATTTTCCTAACAGCCGTATTAAGCCTCTCAGTTTGCAAACTCACATGCATGACCTTGCACAGAAGCCATGTTAATGTTGACATCCTAAGGAGGCTCTTGCATGCATTTGGAGAAGATCAGAGCCACAGTTCCCAGAAGATCCTTACAATTTCATTTTACACCACTTGGCCAGATCTCAGTTCGCAGGGGTTGACAACCACTACTGAACTACAGAAAGACCTAGAGGTTAAAATCATGGGGAGCTGGTAGTGCTAGCCAGATTTAGACATAAATTAATACAAAAGAGAAACTTTAAATGGTAGATAGGATTTAAATATGAAAAAGCCACTGAAATCAAACTCAAGGTCTTTTGCATCTGGTGTCCTCGTTGTCACAGGCACATGTGACAGCTCATACATGATTTGCAGGCAGCAACCTAGAACTTGTACTAGATTGAGTCATAACAAAAGACCTGTGAAAGCAATGTAATTGTCATCCTGAAGACCAAACCGATTTTTGGAACAGCTATGTAAAAAAGATCATAACTCTTTACCATGATGCATCAAAGGAACAACTGCTTGTGTTTTCAACAGGAGGAGAAACAAATTAGCACATACCGCTGTTCAAAATCTACCTCCATGCCTTTTCCCCTACCAGACCTCTACTTGTCCTTGTGAGGTTTTAGAATTTGGCTACATTTCAGGGATTAGTATCCATCTGTGGACTATGACACTTAACAATGTGCAATTAAGTATTACAATGACAGAGTTTATGGCTCCTAGTTAATCATCTTACTTAGTCTGCTAGAGATAGGATGACTTTTCTTTATTAGCAACACAGAATTACCTTATTTGTAATTCAATTTTTTGTCTCTGTCATTCAGTATTTGAGACATTATAATTTATACTTCTGACTTTACACTTCTAACATAGATACAATTTTATCTTAACCCTATAAAAAACATGTACAAACTGATATAAGTAGAAATATACCAGAGGAAAATGTACGAGCAGAAAAATATTACAAGAAAGAAACTTACTGTTATAATAATACAATTAAACACTGAAATAAAATATAAGTTCATTCATCAACATGTCCTACTGGCTACTAGTGCCAATTTATGGAACTTTAGCCATCTATTCATGACACTATTAGATTGATTACAGCATTGAAATGGCTCTGTTACCCATGAGCAACAGCAAAATAATAATCCACAACAAATAAAAGGGAAAAAATACTGCATCAAGTAAAATGACATATTCCTTCAGCTAGCTAATGATGAGGTTAAACAGCTGAGAAGTATTTTCTCCCTTTATTTTAATTTTCTCTTTAAAAAAAAAGATTTATTTCTCTCACTGAAAATATTTACCATTGAAGAATCATAAATTTCATTAAATGCAAGGTGTTAACGTCTAAAGATCTGTTTTAGGACTTTGGTTCTCAATCTTGTGATACCATGAGACCTGAAAAAGCAGGGCACTGTGAACTCATGCTGGAATTCAAGCCTATGACGGTTTAACTGACTTCTAGAAAGAGACTAAACACCATTGCAGGCTTACAGTGTCTATTGGAATACCTAATATTAAGCATATGCTTTTGAATGCATTGTTAAACCTGGTCAGTATCTCATTCATCTTGTTGAATTTGCAGTCTGCAAGCCAAGCTATTAAAGACATGGAAACCTGTGAATTATCAAGCACTCGGTTCCCTGAGGCCAGTAAGAGATGGATGGTATGACAGAACTCCCTGAGGACCTCTGCAATGCATACAGCTCCAGAGGGATCTGTGTAAGCTGATTCTTACTTCACTTGCCCTGACGTAACACTGCTATAACCACAACTCATAAAGAAATGCTCTGCATTCTCTGCTAGTGGAAGAGAGGCTTTTCTTTAATGAAAACTCGGCTCATAGACCCATACAGAAGAGGGATATGTATAGCCAAATCCATTAATTGGCAAACAACCAGCTAGTTGGTGTTCCAGATCTTACAGCATATGTTAGAGCTCAATACTACTTGCCCCACTACTGCACATTTTTGCATGCAAGTAGCTGTTTCTGCCATCCGAGCTACAACAGCATCTAGAAGTACATTAGGAGCTGCCAGAACAGGCCTATAAATAACAACAGCTTAATTCAGTAGGGTGACTTCTGGCTGGCAATGAAGGAAAGTTGGTCATCCACATTGTATTTGAGAGAAATTAGCTGTCTTTCATTCTGGCATTCCCCAAACATCAATAGTCTTGTTTGTTGTATCCTGCAAAACAAGAGGAATCAGAGTAGGGATAATATAAAGACCAAGAAACCTAACTCTGACCTAAACTACTTAGAAGCAATAGTAGTACATGGTAATGCTTTTTTTCCTAGCTATAGTACACATTTGTGTGAGGCGAGGGAGAAGCCAAAACAGAATTTCTGCCTTTTTGCAATTATAAAAAATACCATAGACTCTCTTCATAATTTATTATCATCACTATCATTATGCCAAGAAGAAGGAGTGTATCAGCAGCTTGGAAATACACTCATTTCTGGACTATTTGAGAGACCAACAGACTATTCACCTTGCTTAATCAGAGTTGGCTTTAGACAGGTAGACCTAAGCCCAAATTAGGGGAAGGAGAAATTAACATCTAAGGAAAATGGTTGCTTCCAAGTCCTGAAGCCCATTATTCCACCAGACAGATCTTGAGTCCCTCAACTACTCTGCTGGCTTTTCTACCATCAAAGGAAAACAAGAAACCTCATGAAAAGAGAGTGCAGCAGAGGAATTTGGATGGTCTTGCCAAATAGGTCATGACTGCACTGTTCTACTCTACGGCCATGTGCCAGCACAGGGAGTAGTAAACAACTCATCTGTTAGCAACCCTGCAGCTGATGAATTATTCCTTTGTTGTGCTAGTGTATGACACACCAAAAATGGACTGGAAACTTCCATTTCTGAGCACTGAACATGCACTGAAGAGTCAATTGAGCAAAATCTTCAGCTCACTGGTAGCACACAAAAAGCTCAGTGGACATCTTGAACACTACATCACCAAGAGCACGCAAATGCATCCTTCTTACTCTCAGTTCCTGGTTTCAAAGCAAGTGGGGGTATTGCCACTCACTTCCTCACTGCTTCACACCAGCAGCTCTTGAAGGATACAGAGAGACCCAGTTTTAAACTTACAGCAAACGCAAGCAGCACAGGACTGCTGAGCCTCAGTCATCCTTTCTAAACAGTGATCAGGCCCTTGTTTAACATCAAGAAAGGTTCTGATGCTGCACTTGTATGAGTCAAGACAGAGCCACCGATTTCAGCTGGCCAATGAAGAAGCCCGTCAGCAGAGGAATTTGGCAGGAAAGAAACCTCAAAAAAACAATACATGAAAGCATAAAAACACATTGTAGACTGTATTGAAAAGTATCTTGAGTACTTAAAAAGAGGATAAAGACAGTGGATTTAGGGAAGAAAAAAGAGACAGGGGAAAAAACAGATCCCCAGTTAATCCTTTACCAGGTAGAATTATGTTATGACCTTTCACATAACAGTTAACAGCAGCCTGGACAGGAAGGTCCAGATGTTTTCCATATTTACTTCAATTCCACTCATTCAAGTGAGAGACCATACCATCTAGGGGATCTGGACCAAAGACTTTGCATCTTCTTAATTCTCCAGCAGTAACTGTAACTGAAGGCTGAATGTTATGAAACTAAAAACCATCAACACGTCCCTCTTAGCCCAGTGCTGTTAGGTTCTTTTTTACAAGATGTCAGGCAGCTTTCACAGTATCATCTGGCTGTGAAACTCAAACCTGAAAACCCAACGATAAAGGGAGGGGGAAATCTTCAGGAGGTCTACTGCATTGTGCTGCTCCTCTCCTCTGCTCTTAAAGGGGTTCCACCACCTTTTGCACTGAAACCATTACCAGCCTACAGAACCAGAGATTATTACACCGGCCTTTGCTAACGCTGCACAGGAGAAGAGCCACCTCTCCTGTGTGCCTGGGAAGTAGACAGAGAAACACTCAGCTCCCAATTTACCCCTGACCCTATGTGATCCTGTTGAAACACCCTGCAGGTATGGACAAGCACACAACTGTACACGAGCTGCCAGAGCTCCTGGAGACAGCTTCCAACCAAAGGCTTTTTTACCTGCACAACAAAGTGTGCATACAGCTCCTTCCTTCTGAAAAGGAGGCATCTGGCACGAGAACGATCATCCACCATTACTACAGTCACATGCACAAGTCCTTATCATGGCTCAGGGTTCTGCTGTCCTCAGTCATTTATTCTTGAAAAAAATAGTAAGCCTGCCCTCCAAAGTTCAACCTCAGCAAAAGCGTCTCTGAAGTCAACAGGAAATCTGTTGCCTTTGGGAGCAGAACTAGGTTCAAATATTATTACGGTTTGGAGAACAGGTCAAACACAAAGATTAATTCAGCACACAATGGAGGTTTCCAATACAAAGAAATCAATGACCCCAGAAGCATGGTCAGCATCACAAGAAAACAAAATAAAAGAAGGCCTGACCCCTGAAAAATGACTCCAACATCAAGCACAATTTATGGTGAGAGAACATCTGTTTTGGTATCTTGAAAATGAGCAGATGCTCATTTTAAAATAGACTCATCTTACAATTAGTGTTCAAAATAATTGCCATCCCTGTTGGCAAGAGCACTGAGCTTTGCTATGGCTCAAAATGAGAGAAGTATATTCCAAATGAGTAGTCCACACTATCTGGAGCAGAAATAATTTCTCAAAAACTGGCACTAGCCTGCAAGGGTGGAGGGAATCCTAAAAAGACACTGGAGTTGCAGCGATCTCAGTGCTCCCATTGAAAAAAAAATGCCTCCAGTTTTCAGCTCTGTTTAACTTCTCTCTGCTATGTGTGCACATCTCCCTTGGCACACACAGCATCCATTACAGAGCTGAACTGCTACAAAATCAGCAAAATAGAAAGGAACTACAGGAAAGGCTATGTTTTCCCCTCCTTTATTTTACGCACTAACTTTATTTGATAAATAAGAGAAACAGATCCATAATTACTTTTTTTTAAAAATAACCACTTACTCCTGTAGTCTTGGCAGGTTATTTTTCTGTGAATTTTTCATGGCAGCATTTGCAAGACAGTCCTCTAAAGCCCAATACTTGCTAAAATGAAGATGACTATCATGCATAAAAGCACCAATCTGGGATTTCAAAAGAATTTTATCCCTGCCTCTATGCAAGACTTTCGTGTCCTAGAATGACACTTAATAACTGCTTTGCAACCTTGGGGTCTACCTGCACTACCCCATTAACTGTAGCTGTTCTTCTTGGAGAAGTCATGGAAATGCTAGGAATTTGCAATAGTAAGTACAAAATATGAAGTTAACTTCAAACGATGAGGACATGACACTTTGCCACACAAAACATTACTGTCAACATGCCAATCAGTCAGCCTGTCTAATCCTCAATTCCTGAATTAACCTCTCAAGTGTCTTCTCTTAAAATCCTATTTAAACTCCACATTCTATAGAACGCTGCCAAATTACGTTCCACTTCAGCTTTTATATTTTTTTAAATTTATTTTTACTGTACCAACTTCTTGAATGGAATAACCAGCCAGTGACCTGTACTGCAAGGCACCTCCCATGATACAACCTCATTCAGTCTGGTGTTACAGATGTGGCTCCACAGAGCAGTGACACGTGGCCAGCACGTGACATAAGAACTAACATTAAAGAACTGGAGCTCAGGAGGCACAACTCTCCTCTTGTTTGTTTTGCAATGGTCTCCTATGAGTGATTAGGGTTTTTTTTTTCAGAATACTAGGTCTGATGAGGATCCAGCTGTGAATGTCTGTGTACACCAACCAGCATTGTGGTCTCCGCTGCCCACCTACCCACATAGAGGACTCCCTCTTTCGTCTTTCCTGCCGCCTCTGCCACACCCTGCTTGGTTTTTTCTGCTGCTGCTACGACTCCCTCCTTTGCCTTGGAAAGTCCTTTCATGAACACATCCATGGCTGAAGACTTTCTTCACACAGCTCTAGAGAAAAAAAAAAAAAAGACAGTACACTTTCAATAAGATTTTTTAAGTCTTTTATCCCAGAAAGGGGAAAAAAAAATTATTCCAACTGAATGGGAACACAATTACTTAAAAATTATATTATTTATACGTCTATATTATGTAGCTATAGGAAACAGAGATCCTGTTTCCAGAGAATCCTAAGAGAGGTTGCCAATAATGCAGTACTGGTTGGAAGATGGATTCACTGATATGAGTCCCTTCCTTGTCTAACAAGGCATCATTCCTTCCAAAGGATGGTTCTGTTCATGTGCTAATTGCAAGATTTAGCCCTGCATTTAATGATACTCCACCTCTAATTCATAGAAAAAAAAACCAACTTAAAAAAACACCAGTAACTTAAAAATCCCCAAACAAACAGACCAACCTGCAAAACAAACCACATTAACTAAAATCCCTCCCGAATGACAAATGTTCACTTGTTGTAGGAAATTGCCATTACAACCCAGAAGGACCGGAGCAAATAGAAAATGCTGCTTTTCCAGTTCAGCATTTTGCACACAGTCCACATCCCTCTTCTGGAAACTGAGCTTTCCTGACTGGGTTCCTTGCATGCGTCAGGACCGAGAAAAGATTTTACTAAAAAGCAGAAGGAAGAACACAGGGTTTTAAAAGCACTGAACTAAAGCCACCAAGTGAGTTCCGTGGCAGCTATGCAGCACAGTGCTACACTGAAACCACTAAAATAGTAATTAAAACCAAAAATTAGTGTCCCTTCAACAAATACATTATCAATATTCCTTTCTCTTCCTCCACCCACACAGACAGAAGTGCTGCCTGTTATCTTTTCTTCTTCGCCAGAGCCTGAGTAGGAGGAATGGATGTCTAGGAAGGCATCTGGGCTGTCGCAGCTTTCTACTAACTCGTGACGAGCGTGTGAAGAAAGGCAGTGTTTGTGCTCCAGCCAAACTGCCTACAGTACCTGTCACCCTGGGGATGGCGAATGGGGGGTGCTTTATACAGAGAGACGGGGCGGAGGCAGGACCCAGCCCGCGGGACCCTCCGACTCCTCCATCGAGGGTGTCCCCAAACCCGCACCCAGGGCAGCACCGCGACCACAGGTGCGGGGGCACCTGGGGACCGCGGGCGTGCGGCACCGGGGTGTGTCACACAGCACACAGGCACCTGCAGAGGGAGGGAGGGAGGGAGAGAGCAGGGCGCCGTGCCCATACAGATGTGCAAACATACATATACATACGTCCATACATACACATAGAGAGGCACCTACCGAGCAGGGCAGGGCGGCGCGACCGTGTGGGCACCCACGGGCTCCCGCGGACACGCCGTCGGCACAAGGCGGCCACGGCGCCCGGCTTCTCCTCCCTCCCCCGTGCCCACACGAGGACGTTCAACAGGAAATTTATCTGTATAGAGAGAGAGATAGATAGACAGACAGACAGATAGATAGACAGATGGATAGAGAGATGGATAGATGGATAGATAGATGGATAGAGAGATGGACTGATGGATAATAGATGGATAGATGGATGGATAGACGGTTGGATAGACGGATAGACACAGACAGATAGATATTACATATACAGATATAATTATAGCTATATATTCATACCCACATACGCGCATCCCGCACGGCTCCACAGACACAGCTCAGTCCCGGCAGCACCGACGCGCAGCGGAGCCGCTCCCCCCACGCCCGAGCGCCCCCGCGCCCCCGACCCCATCTCCGCCCCCGGGGCCGGCGGCCGCCCCGCCCTGTCCCGCACTCACCGCCGGGATCCTCCGCCACCGGCGACCGACCCGACCCGTTCCGAGCAGGCGAGGGGCGGCGGGGGGAACGGGCAGGCGACGGGCGAGACGCGGAGCGGCCCGAGGGGAGCTGCCCCTGCTCAGAACATCCCGAGGCGGGGGGTCGGGCCGGCGCTGCTGGCACCACCCCCGGCAGCAGCCCCGCAGGCGACGAGTGCCGGGGAGAGGCGAGGGCGGGGGGCGGGAGGATGCGCCGCGGGAGAGAGGGAGGAGGAAGGGAGGGGCGGAGGCGCGGAGACACCTACTGCGCTCCTTCCCGGCCCACCCGCTGCCAGGGTGTGCGCGGAGGAGCTGCACCCCCCGCCCAGCCTCCTACGCCCACCCGCTCACATCCTCCGCGGCGGTGAGGTGAGAGGCGTGATCAGCTGGGAACACTTGTTCCATCGGCGCAGATGAGGAGAGGTAAAAGGCAGACCAGGCGATTTGGACCCCCCCTGGGACTCCGGACACCCACCACTCGTTCCAAAGGCTGGACGACCACATCTTAGGAGAAGTGTAAGGAAGCTGTTGATGGTGACTGCAGTACCCCCTGTTTCACCTCACCAAAGCCATAGAAAATCTCCCCAAGCATCTAGTTGCTTTTTCATCTACTTCCAGATCTTTGACCCTAAATGACTGCAGTTCAGTGTGACTGTCCTCACAAGATCCATGAGCCTAGCTCATTTTTAAGCATGGGAGGTGTTGGTCTTACAAGTGTAATTTGAGCCTATTGTAGACACACAAAAATTTTCATCCCAGGTGGAGACCAGTACGGCAAGACTTGACTGACCCCTATACCTCTACTGGCATTCTCCACCACACACTCCATGTCCACTGCCACTCAAATCTTAAACTGATGCATAGAAGTCACTTTCTCCCCAGAAAGGGAAAGCTATCAAACTTCTCTATTTTAGTAACAGAATTTAGGCATGAAAAGCCAAGACCAGTAGGAGACAAGGCACTAGAACAGATGGACCTTCAGCTTCAGTACATCAATTCAAATCCTGCAAGACCTACAGAAACAGTTTGGGTTTTACTGCACTCTGAAAGGAGAACATGGTATAGGAGAGATACAAGGCTGTGAGCTGCAAAGAGCATCTTTCATCCATCATCCTGTGCAGACTGCTCATGCATCCCTGGTTTTATTTTCATTCTGAACACGAAGTGTAGAGTCTTCCTCTTGTCAGGTTTCTTCATAAGCCTTAATATTTCTGTACTGTTTGATCAACTTTCTTTTGCTTCATTCCACTAGTAGTTTTAATCAACCAAGCATTAAACAACAGATTTTATTTCTTTGTCTAAGAATGTGCAGAGTGACAATATAAATCATTCCCTCACAGTTCTGCTCTCAAGAAAACCTTAAAAAAAAAATTACATAAGGTAACTCATCTCGTTCATCTCGTGTAGCATATTCATAGTTTGCAGTGCAAGAACTAGGTATGGTACTATTTTCTCCCAATTTGGGGAGAGGAAAACAGGTACAGTTTCAGGCAGTAAATAAAATTTAATCAAAATCATATTCTTTCCACATTTTGTTAACTGGCTTAGCAATTTAGATATGCAAACTAGCTCACTGAAAGCCATTCCTTCAGCCACTTTTTGCTACCCTGGCCGGTAAACATAGACCCCAAATTAGAATTAAAGTGAATATTGCACTCCTTATGTAAGTATTATCTTCCAGATTTAAAGATGACTTTTGTTTTTCTGGCATGCAAGTGACTGTGAGCATGAAATGTTGCTTTTTATTATGCTGATATAAATCTGGATAGACTAATAGTATTTAATTATATTAACAATAACAGAGAATCCAGTATGATAAATGACCTCGTACATTTATGGCTCTACTACCAAAACTTTACGAAAAAGAGCTCAGATGTTTGCAACTCCCAGCTTTTCCAAGGATTCTTTTTTTTGCCTTATGTTTATCAAAGGCAGGAATTATGTTCGACTGTTAAACAAAGTAGCAGCCTGTCTGTTGACAAAATCATGCAGCTAGGAACAGAGAGGTAAAGGTAAGAGGGATTCAGTTGCCACAGCAGAAGTAAAGCTTAAAATTTCATCTGTAGTGTTCAAAATAGGCAGCTGTTAAATTCTAAATCAGAGGGTTAAGAGGCACAGCAAGGAAAAAAGTAGGGCACAAATGTTGACACAAGAAATTCTTCATTTTGAAAATGGATGGGACTTAAGTGGAAAACAGAATTAAATATGACACAGAATTGGCATTGTATCCGCAAGGCAGTTTCTATTTAAACCACATTGTCTACAACAGCTGGTTGGGGTTTTTTTTGTAGGTTGTCTCTTCAGTACTATTAGTATCACAGTAAGTTCTCCCCTGAAGCCTTTCCTGTCTGAAGAAGGGATAGTAGCAAGCAGATTGCCCACTGATTGCATTTAAAACAAATCTTTATTTAATGACACTGTTTACTTTGCATGAGCATCTAGAGCAAAAATCAATTAATTAGTAATAAAAACTCCCTCAATTCATCTTGCCTTGCAGGCTAACTTATTGGTTTAGTTGCTTGTGATCAAGTACATCTACTTTATTAATATGAAAAGAAGAATTATAGACAATTGAACAATGTTGCAGAATTTACTCTCTCTGGGTTAAAAAATTCAAATATAAAACTATTCATGTGGAAACACTGTAAAAGTGTTCCCCTTGAACACAAATAAATTGACAGCTTTCTCCTGTTTATTCAAAGAGTGACTCATACAGGCTCCCTGTGTTACTACAGAACTGATAGGTGATGTTACTCAGAAAAAAGATACCTTTGAAAACCTCAAAGCTGCAGTATGAAGGGAAGCTGTCTTAGGAAAGGCTCTTGGTAACAGGTAACACTGATCATTCCACTGGAGAGTCTTTCTACCAATTGCAGATAATCTGAAAATGGTCTTAATTTGAGAAATACATTAACTGTGTGAAACTGCAATTTTTTGTGCAAACATATTTTAGTCTTTGGATTTTTTACAAAACTGTGGACTACCTCAGAGGCAACTGGGAGTTCAGACCATTTTTCTAGACTCTTGCATCACAACGTTTGCATTTCTATTCCCATTTGGGTCCCTCTTTGGACCATTGCTGTCATTACTGACCATACTGTAACTACCTGTGTGCACAGACCATTTCTGAGAAATCAAAAACATGCTCAATTTAAAAAAAAAAGTTGAGGAAAGCCTCATCCTTGCTTATAGGTAAGCCTGAGGTTTAGCAGACTATTATCTTAACACTTAGTGTGCTCCTAAGTGTCATAGTGTAACACTCCGGAGCGTACATCGTGTTCCATGATGTTTACTCAACTGAAAGTTAAGGACATGTATTTAAATATTCATGCAATTAAGTCACAACTTACCATTTCAGAGTTAGTTTCCCAGTGAAAACATTCTATTTATTAATTTGAAATTAATATTCATTATTATGCAGAAGTTGCCATTTCCAGTTCATCCCTATTGCAAAGATTTCTGCATGTGAACTGTTTTGATAGATTTAACTGGGTGCTGGCTGTTGGCTGGATTATTTGATGTCCACTATCATGCCCTGCAACTATTGCCAAGAGACACAAATAGAACTGCCTTTAGGCATAGAGACTTTCATCTCAGGTCAAAACCAGAGCACAAACAGAACATGGAGAGCACAGACTCACAGAATAGTTTGGGTTGAAAGGGTCCTTAAAGATCAACTAGTGCTCCATGAGCAGACCTAGCTGCAGCCTTTACTCTTGTTGCTTCTCCTCTGCTTCTGGTTTACCTGCTTCTATCTGATGTAACGTTCTTTCTCAGAAATCTCAGTTCCAGCTCTTGTATTTGACATAGTCAGATCAGACAACTTGTCTGGTCCTTCCTGTTCTCAGCTTGTGTCTGCATGCAGCACAGCATGTACCACCTCATATCTGAAAACTACAGGTCAAGCCTTGTTCAGCTTCAGGCCAGAACATGTCCAGTGCAGGTGGATGCATCAGAGATCTAACCAAGGAAAAAGTGTGTGGGTGGAAACTGTGGAAGAAGAAGGGCTTCTTCCGTAAGTCTTCATCATCATGGCTCGGCTTTGCGAACGAAGATTTTGGGAGGGCTCTACCCACGTTTTCTACAAGCACGCTGGTGGCTAAAAAGGCCAATATGAGACAGGCACGTCCAGTTGTAAAAGGCACAGCAGAAAGAATGTACCTTAGGTGGTACATTCTGCAGGGCACGATTATTTCTGCGTTGTCTTTTCTCCTCAAGAGTGATCCTGAGTGCTTTCTCAAAAGCATCAGCAGCGTTATAGATGGTGTGTCTCCAGACCTCCTAATTGGAGGCCAGAGTAGACCAGTTATGATGATCAATATGGCCAAGGCTGAGATGTTGTTTCAGGGACTCCTTGTATCTTCTCTTCAGGGCTCCTCTCATGCGGCAGCCAGTGGCAAGTTCACCATAAAGCAGGATCTTAGGGAGGTGGTGGTCCTTCATCTTGGAGACGTGCCCTGCCCAGCACAGCTGTGTTCTCAGTAACATGGCCTCAATACTTGTGACTGCTGCTTGTTCTAGAACAGATATATTAGTCACATAATCTGACCAGTGGATGTTTAGGATTGTACGAAGGCAGCATTGATGGAAGCGTTCTAGGAGTCGCAGGTGGTGGCAGTAGATTTCGCTGAATTCCAGGCTAATCTTCAAACTAGGCTTGATAACCATTCCACAGATTCTACAGATACCTCTCCTGTAACACTCTGGCACCAAATTAGAAACAGCATCCTGCAGTCCTCTGAAGAATCCTTAGGGTTCTCCCTCAAGAATAACAAGGACTGGTTCGATGAAAACAATCAAGAGATCCAGGAATTACTGAGGAAGAAGAGAACCACACCTTGCACTGCCATCCTGTCACATAAGAAAAACAGCCTTTCGCATTACGTGCAGCAAGCTCCAACAGAAACTCCGTGACATCCAGAACAAGTGGTGGATTGATCTAGCTGAAAAAACACAATTATGCGCAGACACAGGTGATCACAGAGGGTTCTATGAAGCCCTGAAAACAGCATATGGGCCTACTTACCAAGCTCAAATGGGCAAGCGCTGATGGGCAAACACTTCTGACAGATAAAACCTCCATTCTGAATCGATGGTCTGAGCACTTTCAGACCCTTTTCAGTACCAACCGTGTAGTCCAAGACTCAGCCATTCAGTCCATCACACAACAACTGGTAAAGTATGAATTGGATACTGCCCCCACTTTAGGAGAAACCCTTAAGGTCATACAGCAGGTGAAAATTGGCAAGGCAGCTGGGGTTGATGGAATTCCACCTGAAGTCTGGAAACATGGGGGCCTTGCACTCCATGCTAAATTTCATGAGTTTGTGGTACCCTGTTGGGAACTCGGCGAACTACCATCAGACCTTCGAGATGCAGTCATCATCACCCTATATAAGAAGAAAGGAATTAAATCAGACTGTTCAAATTACTGTGGTATTACTCTGCTCTCCATTGCTGGCAAAATCCTGGCAAGAATACTCCATAATACTCTTAATATTTGAACAAATTAGGCTAGAATTGAAAACATATCTATAATAATGTATATCTCAACTGAGGTTACTTAACATCAAATTCCTTCTTTCAAACATGAACAATAAAAACATTCTCATAAGAAAAGTTCACCACAATATTTTAGCATAGGTAAAGCAGATTTTCTCCTCGAAATCTGTTCAGGCATAGCTCAGACATTTTGGGTGGTTTAGTGTATGTATATGTATATGTTCCTACTATGTTTCTGTCCATGGCAATAGGATTGGACCTAGATGATCTTTAAGGTCTCTTTCAACACAAACCATTCTATGATTCTATGTATTTGCATAGATATATGTGAGAGAATATTTACAAGGTGTATATATATAAAAATGTTTTAATTGATACAGACATATATGCCGAAGTACCGTATTGGAGGTATGTACACATGCATGTACATATACATATATTTAAGGAAGATTGATGTATGTCTCTCATTTGGTAGATATCAGCTCAGTTACACTAATCTTGGCATTAATCACCAGATAGAAGGGTCTCACAGCTTTATACCACCTCTGTTACAGACAAACCCTGCCGGACCTTCACCTCTTTTACTTGCAGTCACGGATGAAGCTACAGACCTATCACATCTTTCATAAGCAGCCGTAACATTTCATTAATTAATTAATTAATCTGTCTGGGCTAGGAATTCAGTGCTGAAGGGCAAAGAAGCTCTGTCTGTTTCACCTGGAACCTTAAGCGAAGCTGTGCTATGAAAAGCAACATCTTGAGTGCCAAGGAGGCCATCTGGCAGTATGTTTCTACTCAGAGACACCCAGTACGTCAGAAGTGGCTGTGACCTAAGGGTGCCTGGCAAAATCAGTGCTGATTGTTCTTTAGGATGTTTCCTGTTACGTAGCACAGATGGGTTGACTGTAAGTGAAAGAAACAATCATCTTCCTCACATGTGATGCAACATGTTATCAGCATCTCATACAACTGAAAACGCTAATGCTAGAAAAGTGGGAATCATCATGCAGAGTCGGGTCTGATGCCTATCTTATCCCAAAGTCTGTTTGAGTGAGAGGTCAGCACCAGATTTCTCCAAGGTCAATGATAAGACAGCATGCTCTAAAGTAGCCTGCTGCAAATATAGGTATCTGAGCCAGTGCAGGCACAGCACATTAATTACCTGAATGGCAGCATTTCTCGAGAGGTACACCAGGAACACAGCAGCTTTAATTAGATACTGAAGTTAGTCACCAGAAAGCTGTTTAAACAAATGGAAAACCCAAATAGGAGCATACTTCATTCTATCAAACTGTCTTCTTTCTGTACTTTCTAAGGGAAAGTAGGCATCACATAAAATAGAAGTGACCATTTTCATTCAGATTGCACTTTTGGCATCAGAGGTATTAATAATCCAGAGGTGATAAAAATATGAACAATCCAAACACACAAGTGCATCTTCACACTGCAAATTTTTGTTTTTCGTGTTGCTCGTGACCAAGTTTTCTTTATTGCTAAAAGTCTGTTATCTGATACATTTAATAAACAGAACTTACATGTATCTGATATTCACTAACATTTTCCTGGCAAAGTGGAGAATCTCTAAATGGAGATCTGCACCAAAAAAGGGGATTCTCTTTTTGAACATTCAGCGTATGCAAATAAAAAATATGTAAACAATAATATATGGAATAAGTACATAAAGACTACATAGCTTGGGGATTGTTTGGGGTTTTTTCCACATTAACCCAAAGGGAAAACATAAAGTCTTCTCCAGAAAAAACAACACATGATTCTCTTCTCATTTCTCTGATTCCAGCTTGCAAGCTTCCCAGCCAAGTCAGTCCCTTAGATACCTTTTGCTGGCGCTACTCCAGTCACCAAAAGCTCATGACACGGTCATCAGTTGCCAACACTTTTTTTGTAACACCAACTACAGATCCAGTCCGACTTCCATTCATGCTGACATTAAACCAGAGATTGACTCAGGGGAGCAAAAAATAACAAAGGAAATACCAATATGAGAATATTATTAGCACTTCTGATTTCTTTGGCTTCATTATTTATTACATGGAATCACTTACTAGAGTTCTATCTTAGTGCAATTTCCAACCAACAGGCCTGTACCTCCTTGTAGATGTTTGTATTACCACAAAACATATAGGCATTTGTCTTGATCTAAAACTCTTAATTTTAAGGTAGCATCTGGGCTATTAAAATTTGTCTATATGCAGCACTAAGCAGGGCATAGAGTGACTCAGGGGAGACATTTCGGATTTCTCTAAAAGGGATGTATACTCAGGCTTGGGCAATGTTGACAAGCAATAGAAAAAAAAGATTACTTTTCCTTATAATCATGCACAAAATAAATGTACCTGTAAATTTAATTTAATTTAAATTGCCATTCCAGTTACAGCCTCAAGCTCAGATCTTGAAAAAAACTGTACCTTAGAAACATTTAATTTCTGTTAGGCTCTCCAATTTGTTTCAATTCACAAGCGATTTGAAGCATTCACATTTGCAGTGATGCCCAGGAGGCAGGAGAAAAAGACTCGAAAGATCACTTCAGTAGGGGACAAGATAGTTAGGTAAGGGACAAAAAGAAGACAAAGCAGCAAACATGGTGGGAGTGGTCACAATTAAAGGCCACAGTCAAACTCAAGTCAAACTTGCGTAGGCATCTCCATGAGGGGTTTGTCCAGAAAGAAATTGCAGGTTGTCAGTGGGTTGAGTAGAGATTTCTGGAGAATCACTTTTCATGCATGAAGATTGGTAAGGTAGAGGGCATGAAATATTCTCAAACAATCATTAGTGGTCAGATGCCACAGGCACCTGGCAGAAGAGGGGCAAGAACTGGCATATTGGCAGCAGACAGGAGGTGGTCGATTCGGGAAGTATGGGCTACAGGAAGCCTTCAGGTGTCTTGTCCAGGGAAGAGAAGCGACAGTGAGGACACACAAAAAAGAGATGTGACATGGCAGAAACAGTGTGCTAGGCAAATTATTTCTCCAGCAGTTTACTGTGGGGATACTGGAACAAGATTGCACTTGCAAAAGTCTGAGTAGGTGGTGTATTTGCCAAAGCCTCCAAGTTGTTAGATGACCAGATTATTTTAAATCCCCCAAGTCAGCAAGGTCAGAGTCACAGCAATCGTGGCCTACTTCTATTAGGATATAAGTTCCAAAGTCCCAGCTGTAGGAGTGCTTGCTTCCCAAGCTGTTTGTACCATCATTGCCTCTAAGGCAACTCACTGTCAAACCGAGAGATATTCAGACTTTAATGCTTGGGTGAGTGAGGTCCATCACCCATAGCAGCTAAACAATTGGCCAGATTTTCAGCATTGTTGCCCCAAACAGCACAAAACCAGTTTTCCCCCAAAATAGGGCTACTGATTTAGTTTATCAAAATAGACTTGAAGAAGCATTCAATATCCAATGTTGTGGCTCAGACCCCTCAGTAGTCATTCACCTGCTATATGCTCTCTGTAAGAAATCCAGATGATCTTGCCTGAAACAGGTAAATCTCCATTTTTGAAACAAATAGTCAGTTCCATGTATCTCCAGAAAAAAGATCCCAATAGGCCAGTCTGTTTTCATATTTTGCAACTGCATTTTTCCCCAGACCAAAATACAGACTTCCTTTTGTGTTTTGAAATACAGAGGCAGAACTTGTGCAGAATCAGTATTTCAGGAGTTTGCCTACTCCTCACAGTCCTAATCTGCAGGAAATATTCAAAATATAAAAAACGTGGGGTTTTTTCCCCTATAAATGTATTTTTGCATTCACTTCACTCATAACTCATAACTGCTGATGAATACCCCATTGTGCTTGACATTTCATAGCCAATATTCTTGGCTCCAAAGGGCTTATTATATTGGTTTCATGACAAAATACAAACAGGGAAATAAAGCACAGATGAAGGATCTGAGAAGCAGTCGTGAGAATGAAACAGGTGAACCATTCACAGCAAGCAATAATCACAGATCACTGCTTTTCTAGGTACCAACTGCCCTGTGAAATGAGAATTTAACATCCCTGTAGCTATTTGAGCAGAGAACTTTGAATATGGAGTGGATTGTTTCTCTTCAGCTTTCACTGTAATCTTCTCTGCTGATTGCAGCCAAGATCCATACGTGTTTGACTCGTGGATAACAGACCATAAGATGCTGCCTTTGTTGCTGCATTTTGTCTGGAAGAGATTGATCTGCTTTGCTGTTCAATTAAAAAAATCCTGGCTATGCCACTGCTCAAAAATGTCTATGTCAATATGCATTGAACTTGATGCATCCTTTTGTGCATTACACAGAACCCCTTCCACATCTTCTTCATTTCCAAGCCATCAGACACAGAGTTACTGGAGTTACAGCAACAGAAGCTGATTGCTATCATGCCTAATCAGGGCTCTTACAGGTAACAGTTTAGTATATAAATTGTTTATAAAGGTCTAATTTCAATATTTCAATAAAGTGTTAGTAATTATTATTTAATGCTCGTGTCTAATCAAGTAGTAAACTCTTTGTACCTGTGGCATATTTTCTGCTGGCATCCTCATAACCATGTTACTAGGTACTTCTGAAGCTCCCTCTAAATACTTGAAATGGGCATAAATTGAAGTCGTAAAAAATTTCCTCTTGTTATTCATGAGCCAAATGCAGCTTTCATTATTCTATGAGTAGTTGGAATGCTCTGCTGAAGAAAGGTATTCCCATCATCAGCAAGCTTGAGTTTCAATTTGAAATGTGACTGATGACACACTTTTAAAATGAACATTCAGCTTCCTAAATGAACTTTAATGTTCTTCACTTAAAATGAGTGTGCTGAGCACCTTAAAGAATTGTTGAATACTGTATTTCCATTTGGTGATTTTAAAAGATTGTGTTTCAGTCACCACTACTTTTGTCTATTATAAATAAAATAGCATTCACTCTGCAGGGGTCATCTGTGCTGTGAAGGACTAACAGCATGAATGAGAAAATGAGACCTTGACACTTCATTAAGCCATCTCAGCCTAAGAACAGCATTTCCAGTCTCTTTAACATTTTCCATAAGTCAGCTTTATTGCTCCAATCCAGCATCTTCTCATCACATGTTACAGTTTTGCAGTTTTGACACATCTAGTGTGTAATCACTGAAAACCATCCTCACCTGATTTTGACTTCAATGATCTCCACACGACTTTACCTGTCTGACTGGGGCAACCATTTAGCCCAGCTCCGTGAAAGACTGATTTCTTGCAGGGACCACAGAACTAACTTTACACATGGCCTGCTATGAAATGCTGAGTCAGACAAAGCTTTGAGGGGGATCTGTCTTGTCCCTTTCCATAAAGAAGATCAAAACATTCAAAAAGCCAGGTATGATCTGAGAAAATCTAGGTAAATAACCCAAATTTACTAATGAAGTCCAATTAGATCAGGCCAACTGATTAGCCCAACCAAAAATGAAAGTAGTTTATCCCTGGCTCTGTCCCAGATTGCCATGTTCTGTCAGCAGCTCTTGCTTCCAGACTAGCTCATTAACTCTCTGAGTTGCAGCAAGCAAGCCCTGAACATTCCTCTTTGGTCACTGGAAAGTTCTTCAGGCTCACCTGAGGTCAAGGAGCTGCTCTCTGCTCTTCAGTGAGAATCCACAAGCTGTGTGAGCTGTTGGCTTCTGGCTGCAGGTGGTGCTATGTGGCCCTGCCGTAGGACCTTCCCTCCCTGAACACTCCACAAAAGAGATTGAATTATCTTGCTGCTTCTAGAAAGTCTCCCTGACCCTGTCTTCTTATGCCAGGTCTACACTCGTAAGCAGTATGGTGTTCTAGAGTGGATAATCCAAAGCATCTAGAATAAATTTGCAACAGACATGTTCTAGATGCTCTAATTTGGTCCCATGGACAGAATACCCACAAGTGGAAGGAAAACTTTTCATACTCTGTGACTGGACTGTTATTCAACCAGTAAGTCAGGCAGAGTGGAAGGTCTGCTTCAAAGAGCTCTCCCTATCAGTAATGTAAATGCACTGAGGTGAATCTCTCCCCTAATGCAATCATAAATATAAAAAAATATATTGTCATATAGCCTAAACCAGTTTTGAATATCATTGTCCAGCAATGAAACAATGGATCCATCAATGTATTTTCTAGAAATGTAGACTCACTTGCATTTTCTTTTAAGTTGTACAAATGTACACAGCTGCAGAATGAGCAAATGCTCATTTTATATCGATTAGGGAATGTCTCTTTGTGGTTTATTTTGGTCTACTGTGATCTATTTTGCTGCTAAAAATGGGGGATTTGAACTGTAGAAGAAAATGTGCTTACATTATATGATAGATTCACTACATCTGCATTTAATGAGGAATTTCCAAGAGTGTAAAAAAACCACACTATTGTGTTGTAATTCTGCAAAAATATTACCCCTTCTTATATGTCTAAGTTAATTTTACCACTCTTAAGAGAGGAAATAGGGGTTAGTTTTAAAGATTATTTGTATTTCTAGCTTCAAATGTTATGTAAAACATCGCAAAGGATCTAAAATTCTCAGTGATGATATAGGAATGTCTCTTCCCACACCTCTTGAGTGGATGGACAGCAGAATGGGGACTGTGTCAGCAAAGTCCCTCCCACTATAAGTAAAGCTCAGGTTCATGGCTACCTGAGGAATCTGAATGTACACAAGTTTTTGGTACCTGATGAGATGCAACCCAGAATCCCGAGGGAATTGGCTGATGTAGCTGCCAAGCCACTCTCTGATATTTGAAAAGTCATGGCAATTAGGCAAAGTACCAGCTGACTGGGAAAAGTACCCATCTTCAAAAAGGGTAGAAAGGAGGAGCCTGGGAACTACTGTCCCGTCAGTCTCACCTCAGTGCCTGGGATGACCACGGAACAGACCCTCCTAGAAACTATGCTAAGGCACATGAAGAACAGGGAGATGATTCGTGACATCCAGCAAAGCTTCACCAAGAAAGCCTGACCAACCTAGGGGCCTCCTATGATGGACTGACTACATCAGGGAACTAGTGAAATGTTACAGATGTCATTTATTTGGCCTTCTGTAAGGCCTTTGACAGTCCTTCACCACATCCTTCTCTCTAAATTAAAGAGAGTTGGATTTGATGAGTAAACCTTTAGATGGATAAGAAAGTGGTTGGACAGTCACATCCAGATGGTAGTGGTCAATGGCTCAGAGTCCCAAGGGACATCAGTAACAAGTGGTGTCCCTCAAGGGTCCATACTGGAACCAATGTTATTTAATTTCTTCATTAATGACATAAAGAGATTGAGTGCACCCTCAGCAAATTTGGAGATGGCACCAAGCTGAGTGATTATATGCTTCATAGCATATGGAAAGCCATTAAGAATTAAAATTTGGTTATTCTTGAAGGACTAGATGAAGAATAGAGTTATTATAGATGTGAATGTGTGGAAAGTATTCATTAAATGTATGTTTATATAAAATAAATCACAGTGATTGGTAGCAGGCTGATGTTACAATTTTTTTTCATTATTTATTTAGTTTCAACAGGTAGAATTTCTCTGTTCAAAATTGTTTACATTTCTGAAACATCCAGACCCTGACAGCTCCCTCTCGTCTAACCCTAGTTTGCTTAACCTTGGCTGTGGTCAGTCTCCTGTATGCACAATAAATGGGACATTTAGCTTAGAGCAGTGATAACATTAGTACGAGAGTATGCCTTCAGATTGCTGTGGCTCAGATTATAAATTCAGTCTAAAGAGAACCTTGTCCCCTCTTAAAATGCAATCTCTCCTTTTGATTTTAGTTTCCTACAGATGGAACACTATTTCAATATTATTTGATATAAATTTTCATGGTTTTTCTTGATAAAAAGATCAAGGCTATGAATAATATCATTATGTTATGATGTTCCAGCTTCAAAGCCTCCTTTGAATTAAAGTTGACTTTCATGGCATCGAGGCTGCTTGGGAGATAGGATATTGGTTTTAACACATATAGAAGGGAGATGATAAAATCAAATATTAGTAACATGTTTCTTATGGTTACTTAAGTTGGTTAGCAGCTTTTATGCCTTTTTCTGTATATTGCATCCATTAGGTTCATGGGGAGCCATCATCACAGATGGGACAATACTCATCATGAAGCTGAGAATACACGCTTTATGACTTCTAGGCAGTAAAAGTAGTTAGTTGGATAAAGCATTTGCATAGAAATAGGCAATATGCAACTGAGCCCCTCTGTTTCTCAGGGTCATGAAGGCACTCAGTGGCCTTATCTGTCTTGAGCAGCAACGCTTGACCCCACTCTGCCTCACCCTAATCCCAGCCCTTTGAGGGAGTGACTCAGGATAGTGTTGTCCCCTTGTGCTGTGCTGGTTGTCCCTGGGCTGGCAGGAGCCAGTTGCTGTCATCAGCCCTGTCCTGCCCAACAGCAAGCTCCCTGACCATGGTGGAGCCACCCTGTACACTGTCCTATCCCTGCTGTGTGGGGCAGCCCCCATTCCTGCTGCTCCCTCATGGTGAGCTCAGGCAAAACTTTCAGACCTGAGACCAAGGTCAAACAGGACTCCTAGGCCCTTGCACAGAGGGTATGGAGCGGGAACCCCAAATGAGATTACTGAGGGCAGTTAAGGTCATCGGTGCCCTTAGGTCCATGATGCTATTCTCATTAGCCAAGCAAGCATTCATACAACCCCTTTAGGCTACCCTGAGATCTGAAACATTTGTTAATTCAAGTATCACAGCCTGTTCAGACAGAGTTTTGTTGGACAGAAGCAGCTGTGTCCTTGTAAATCTGGAGATATTACAAAGCTCAGATATTGAACTGAAATCCCACACTGAAGATGGTGATAGTCTGAGCATTGACAAAGAAAATTGTGTATTTTAGCATGGAGCATTGGCCCAAGGGCTAATGGGACAGTCTGAGAGTTTTTTAATCTGCTATTGTGATTACAGATTTCAGGGGCAGAGCTGCTTGAGAGAATTGGGCTTCCTAAGAGAGCAATGCATTTAGCATTCCTCGAAGAAACAGCAGAATAGTCTTAATCAATGCAACAGCAGGATCCTGTTGCATTATTCCTTTGTAATTGTAAGGAGAGAGAAAGATATTTCTTGCAAAAAAATCCTCTCTGTATAAGTCCACAAATACAGGCTTATTCTTTCTAGCTGAGAATCAGGTGAAGATCAAATGTGTTCCTCTCAACGACATGTCTGCATAGGCACATGTAGAAAGACCTCAGTCTGCTGGAGAAAGTGAGATCATTTTGGGAAGCTCTATAGCAAAATACAGCCCTGCTCATGTGACATGCAGTTTCTAAATCTGAGTAAGTGTTCATGGAAACAAAAGGCCCCTCTCCAGCCAAGGGTATGCTACATTTGCAGGCTTAGCTAGGGGAAAAGTTACCTCGTCTATGTCACTGCAGCTTCTATAAATGTCTTAGAGAGTCTCATTTACAGAGTAGATCAATACTGCAGCTTGCTTGCCTCCTGCATGTTAGTCTTGCCAAGCTTTGCCTTAGTGTCACAGTCAAGCCTTTGTGGGCAACTCATTGTTGCACAGCCACTTGCTTACTCCCTCACAGTGGAATGGGGAAGAGAATTGGAAGGGTAAAAGCACAAAAAATTGCAGGTTAAGATAAAGACACTTTAATAGTTAAATCAAAAGCTGCACATACAAGAAAAGCACAATAAGGAATTCATTCACTAGCTCCCATCAACAGGCACATGTTCAGCCATTTTCCAGGAAAGCAGGGCTCCATCACACGTAATGAGTACTTGGAAGGAGAAATGCCGTAACTGCAAATGTCCCCCCCTTTCTTCTTCTTTCCTCCGCTTTTATGGCAGAGCATGATGCCATATGGTATGGAATATCCCTTGGGTCAGTTGGGTTCAGCTGTCCCAGATGTGTCCCCTCCCAACTTTTTGTGCATCCTCAGCCTCATCCCTGGTGGGATGGTGTGAGGAGCAGAAGTTGCCTCAACATTGTGTAAGTGCTGCTCAGCAATAGCTAAAACATTCCTGTGTTACCAACACTAGTTCCAGTACAAATCCAAAACACAGCCCATATCAGCTACTATGAAGAAATTTGACTCTGTCCCAGACAAACCAATAGACTTAGTTATGGTTGAATAGTCTTTCAGTGTGGTTTGCAACCTTTCAGGCTTTCTTCCAAACATGTGAACTGTGATTAACATTAGAAGCTCAACTGCATTTGTTTACCAGCCTCTAAGCTCTGAGATGCTCTGCTGTGTCACTAGCTCTCCTATCCTCTGCTATAATTCGTGAGTTACAACCTTGTCTCTCTCTTTTTAATGTACAAGACTCGCATACTAGGACATGAAGAGTATTTCATGTGGTTGAAGAAGAGGTTCGATAACTCGAGCAGACTCATCAACTATTTTCTCCAAAGGATTAACATGTCTCTGTATTTGACCTTTTGCTATGTTCTTTCCAGTTTTTAGATGCTGAACTCTCTAGTCAGCCAAAATGTGTTGAGTTCAATGAGAATTAGGCTTCGATGAAGGTTTCTGCTTGTTCCTTCTTCTGTTACCTTAACAACCAGTATGTATACCTCACAAGTAACATCTTCATCTGAAGTGCCTCTCTCTTCCACATACATTTCCAATCTGAATATTCATTGAAAAATTATGCTGGAAATCAAATATTACACAGAATTCGTATGTGTCTGTTTTCCCACAGCAATTAAAAATGTCAGCTAGCAAGCAGCTTTCCTGACAAATTCTGAGGTTTTTTTTTTAATTTACCCCCATAAAAAAGGAAAACTTCTTGTTTAAGCTGTTGAACACCGAAGACAAGATTACAAAATGGATGAAATCAGTTGCAGGTTCCCCATTTTCTCCAACAAGCTTTGGATAAGGATAGACAGGTGTGTCTCAAAAATAATTTCCTTGAGAAGTAAACAGTAACCAAAGCAGAATTAATAATGGATCCTCAATTTCCTCCTAAGAAAAAAATTCTACCATATTCTACATTAACAGCTCCAGGAATGGTAGTTTTCAGTGGAGAACTGCAGATTTTTTAGATTTTTTAAAACTCTTCAAACTCAATTAAAGCAGTAAGATTCTCAATGATTATACATGTAAAAGTCCCACCAAATATTGTGTAGTCCACAATATCCTTCGATATGATAAGGCTTAAAAATTTTTACATTCCAATAAATTTTTATGGTGATCCACCTATATGAAATAATTGTTTTGTATAGGAACATTGGTAGTTCAGAATCCTCAATTCAACAGTGTATATCAGCATGTTCTTAAATTTAAAGTATGCACAGGAGCAACACAGTCTTCATACATGTTTAATGCTCGGTTTGTTGGCAGGAGTTCCTGACATTACTGATCATATTTTATATATTTTCTATAGATGACTGTCTCTAGGACTTTTAAACTGTTATAATACTGAGTTTCCTTTGAAGTCTATCATGAATGCATGTTGAGGATATAACTTACTTGTACTACTGATGTGAGATTTTCATCCTTCAGTATCAGGTGCACATTTTCTGTGCTAGTAATCCTTTTCTGAAAAATCGAGCCCCCTAAGTCATCCCATTAAAATGGCTTGCTTAAATTGTACTTTTAAAAGTTATGTCTCAAACTTGTTAAGGTCTCAGTCAAAGCAAGAACTTAACCCTTTCTGAAGTACAAGTTCAAACATACTCTATCAAGTCACAAAATAATGGATTTATAATCCATTTGAAATGTGTCAGCAAGATTTAAAGGAGGGAAAAAAACCAAACCCAGCAAAAACCCAAAACATTTTCTGTTACGTTCCTTTTGGAATGGTTACTATTTAATTTTATTTTGTCAGCAGGATAAATTACTCTCCTTAAAATTCCAAGGAAATTTTACATGGTAAGTGCTTAATGACTGCTAGGTGTTGCTGGAAAACCCTTGGCTGAATTCATAATGCTTACTATAAAAAGGGTGACTGCACTTGTTTTCTCCTTTCCCTACTTTCCCCAATGTTTTTAAGTTTCAGATTTGCTCATGGGCTGATGTTTCTAGCTTCAGCTCCAGAGCTGACCACACTCACCTCGGTCACCATATCAGATGAGAAAATACAGAAAAACAGAGCAAGTATATTCTCTGTTATAAGCTCTGCTTCCAGCTCATCTCTACTCCAACTTCTTTTCTTCCTCTATTCTTAGCAGTTTCTTCAGATCTATACCTGCAAGGGAGTAGATTCAGATTTTTGTCTTCACTACACTGTCCATAAATTTGTGTTAAGATTACATTTGTACCAGGAAAAGTGCTTAAAGACTGTATCGTTCAGGTATCTTTAAATGTTTCTGAGCATCTTACAAGAAGATAACAGATTAAGAAATGTCATTGATCTCCTCTTATGTTGCTGAATATAACGACTGATATAGTATAATAGAGTTACAGAGTGGCTTGGGTTGGATAAGACCTTAAGGATCATCTAGCATCAACCCCTCTGCCGTGGAGGGAGTCTCCTGGATTACTTACAGGTTGCTATACTACTTTCCCAGCAGATGTCAGGGTGGTTGAAGTCCCCCAGCAGGACAAGAGCTTGCAAGTCCGATGCCTTCCGTAGCTGGAGCAAAAAAGGCTTTGTCAATAGGTCATGTGATCTGTAGTAGACATCAACCACAGGGTTCCCTTTGTTGTCTCTGATTCTTACCCACAGGCTTTTGACCTGCTCATGGCTGTTTTTCAGAGACAACTCTTCACGCTCAATCCAGCTCTTGATGTAGAGGGCAACTCCTCCACCTCTCCTTCCTCCCCTGTCTCTTCTGAACAGCCTGTAGTCATCAATAGTCACACTCCAGTCATGGGATTCATCCTCATTTCCATTCAGTAACAGAAACTAGGTCCATAGCTTTCTAGCAGCATGATGGCTTCCAACTCCTCCTGTTTACTGCCTTCACCTAGAAGTATGGATGAGAATACAACTTGTGCCCCAGATTCTCTTACCAAATGTCCCTAGGCCCTGAAGTCCTTTTTGATTGCACTTGGACTATGTGTTGCCACTTCATCACCCCCTAGTTAGGTGGTCAGTGATGGGTAGTAGCTTGAGGGCTGCACCAGGCTAGGAAGTTTCCAGGGAAGAAGCAGACCTCCCCATGCATTAGGCCCAGTCAGCATGCTGGGCCCTCTGTTCCCCTTGGAAGGGAATTGCCTACAACTATAACCCATCTTTTCTTCCTCTTGAAAATGCTTTTAATACAGGGGGTTGGTCTTTCTGATTGTATTGATACCTCTGGTGTAACTGGACCTTCATTCTCTTCATCCTTTGTCTGGCCTTCCACGTTCAAAGCCTCATATCTATTTTGCAGAGGCAAGAATGGCAAGAGGGTAAGAGTTCAAAAATGCCTTGAAAATATACTACTGAAACAGGGTAGCTTGTACTTCTGATACTCCTCCTACTTTTTTTTGAGTAAATGGATGGTTCATTCTCCTTTTACTAACATAAAGCTGACCACTCAGAATGGGGGGAAAAAACCCATTGAAACACAACCTGGTCAAATCAGGGGTCTCTAGTCATCTCCCAGCCTCTCCACCAGTTTGCCAGTGGCCCTAAGTAGGAGATCCAGTACGCAGGCTGAGGGAGCCATGCTGCACTGCCACCCCACACCTGATCTGGACAAGAGCGAAGCTAAATGCCGAAGAACAGTAAAGGGAGCATGCACAGATTCTGTGTATTAAATAAATCTATTACATGCCTGCCACTCTGGGTTACTCAACATCATGATTCACCTTCAGTCAGGTATTCTTCTATACACCCTACAATGCCTGCCTGAGTGGTTTTAGGAAGGCTTTAACCGCTACTTTAGATATGCGTATTTTCTTGCACAGCAACAGACACCATCCTAAAGCAAAGCTATTTTTTCCACCCCTCTGACTCAGAAATGTATCAGGGCTGATTGAAACTCAGTAAATGTAACTAGCACTGGCAAACCAACCGAGAACATGCAGAAATTGAAATGGGGTCCATAGAGGAAATTTTATTACTGCAGAGGGTGAGCATAGCTTGTACACAAATATAAGCACTCATCTTGGGCCCTAACACACCACATGACAGAAAAATGTTTTGCTCAGTTCAAGCTGCTTAAAAAGCCAGGAATAAGCCATCAATCATTTTATTTTACTGTGCCTCGTAAAATTGTGAAGCCTGTATTTTCCAGCAGACTGTACAACCCATTTTATAGAAGCATGGAGCTTCACAGGAAGCTGAGAACAGCCTGTCCTGCCCTGTTCTGTTACATTTTCTTTGGATTTCCACCAGAATTGCATGTCATTGACAGTGAGTCCTTTTACTGAAATTAATCCACTGAAACTCCCCATCCAGTAGTTGGAAACACCCCTGGTTAATGGCCCAGGTTACTGGCAAGGCTTGTGCTGGACTGCAACACACACCAATGGGATTCTCCCTGCTGCTCCCGGTACAGATTCTGCTCTGCACTGAGTTACCCGTTTTATGCACCCATATAAAAGACTTAATTGCCTGAATTCTCCACCGTTATACTCCAAATTCATGAGTAAAAAGGGGAGTACACCTTAAGTGCAAAGTCAAGAACTTATTTTTAGTTTTACAAAACTAAGTCATTTAATGAAATGACTATTTTTAGTCCAATTTCAATGATACACAGTTCAAATGAAATAATAGTTAAAAATGGCATATACACAAACTTCCTAGAACCTACCCCTTTTTCTGGTATTGTGCTCACCCTTGCACTGCCCCTCTGGGTATGAAAGCTGATAGCTCCAGGCCATGGGCAGGGAGTTACATCACAGTCAGCATCTCCTCTCTGGAAAGAGTGGGTTGTTAATTCTACTTTCTCAGCCAAGAACATGTGGTTGGGATCATTTCTGTGTTTGGTAACAGCATCTACACTCTGCTCTTTCTTCCTTGGTCTGTGATACCATATTGCAGCCTCATTTGTGAGTTGAACCTATGTTATATACTAATTCTTTGCTCTCTTCCCTTACCACTAGCACTGGTTTTAGCCAGCTGCAGGGGTTGCTTTCCTTTGATAACTTATTTGTATCTTATTTATAACAACTGACCAGTGATGAGATGTCCGTAGTGACGAGTTTGCTGATATGATCCTTTGCCTGTGTTTTAAAGCTCCTGCTTTGATCCCATGCCTGTGGTCCTCTATGGTGCATTTTTTGGGGAGGTCACAGATAATCCACTCTACACATAAAAACTACTTGCTACTGCTATGTGTAAGTACAGATAACAATAAATATCACATCACACAATTATACAGAGCTAAGCAAACAATAAAACAAGATCAGTAATAGCTACCTGACCATTAGCTAATTACTGTTACAATGCAAAAGTTAAAACGAAGCTTCAAGGAAATCGAAACAAGTCCAGGCCTTCCAGAAATGCTTTCTGGTAAACAGAGAATAGAGGAGCAGCATCTATATCACTTGCCTTCCTCTGAATGGACAGAAAGAGCTTGAGGAGATAGAAATAATCTGTGCTCAAAGGTCTCAGAGGTCCAGCATTCCCCAGGAGTGGAAAGACATTTCTACATGCGCTAGGATCAGCTGGAGAAACAAATTCGGTAGATGTTGAAAGAGTAGAACAGGATTCCTCTCTCTATTAAAATGAGATTGGAAGAAATTAAAAACATGTAGAAAAGTTACTGGGCCTTTCTCACCTGGGATACTCACTGCAATACAATATATGAAGTCCAGGTCACTCCTGTCCCAGGCCAAGATGCAACTGGTTAAATCAGTGGCTGCTCTGTTGTTTCTAGGTCTCTGAAAGATACTGGTGCTTATAGTCCATCAACATGACTTCCAATGAAACACCAGGGCTTTCTGTAATAGATGTTTCATGTTCCCTCTAGCAAGGGAAATAGTGGCTTAAGGTTTAAGCTGGAAGAGAAGGTCAGGCCTTACTCACTCTGAATACTTCCAGAGATCCAGTCTAAGAGAGATTCATGTTGAGCACTCAAGTGGTTGTGCTCCCAGGGCCCCTTTTCTTCTCCAGTGCCAAGTTTGAACAGTACAGTTAATGCTTGGAAAATGTCTTTTCCTGTTCTTTTTCAATGCCTGAATATTATACAGAGGGATTGAGTATGTCTCAGTGCCTTCCTGGCTAGGCTTAGGAAGCTGCTTGGTTTTTTCATGAGCATTTAAAGGCCCTTCAGAAAACAGATCAGACAGGCCTGTAGCTCCTGTAGGAACAATGTCCTAGGTGTCCTACTGCAGTCTTACATTCCTCAGTGGCCAAAAGAGGTGGTAGCAGGTCCTACCATTCAGCTACATATGATAGAATATATCAGTCTAAATGCATCACCATTCTTGCTCTGTAGCAGAACTGACAGAATAGAGGGAAAGGGATTCACAAAAAGCTTTCAAAATCAAAATCCTTAGCTTATGAATTGGAGCAATTTTACTTTTTGGTTGGTTGGTTGGTTTGTTCTGGTTTTGATTTTGATTTTGAAAGCTTTTTCTCAGTTATTTTCCTTGCTTCTTTTCCTTTTCTCTTCTCTTTCATCCTTTCATTAGTAGTGACTGGTGTGGTGACAAAAAACACATCTTATTAATTTGGGAATTTTCTAAATACACCAAACTCCCCCAAATATTTTGCTGAAGTAAGACTTTATTATTATTTCTATTTTTAAAAAAAGAAATCAACCTCTTCTGGCATTCTCCCAGGCTTTCCATCTGAAATGTGGACAAAAAAAGAAGGTAGTTTGAGAAGTAAGAAATCATACTTACACACTTGGTATAAGGTTTCCCAACTCTTCAATTTGAAATCATTTGCTGGTAGCCTTTACTGCTTGATCTGACCTACTCTGACGCTGCCTTAACTTCCAGTTTTCCTCTTACTGATACAGCTAAGAAAGAGAGATCTTTCAAATCCCAGCACTCATTTGGCACTTATTGTGTCATGGCTACTGTACATGAGCATATATTTAGATTTTAGTACTCACTCCCAAAGCTCATTATTTTCTAAATGAGGCCACTTCAGGCTCCAGTCCAACTCTAAACTCCCAGCTGCAGCAACCATTGCAGTGCACATTACTCAACCCTACTTCGCTTTTTTTTCCAAGGGAAAGATTAGTCACTACAAATAATCTACAATTACTCAAATAGAAGATTACACACAGAGGTTCATGTTGTCCTCCTTTTGTTTTTCTCCCAGGGCACGTCAAGACTGAATTTTCTAGGAATAGAATTAATTGCATGAGCTAGAGAAAAGTCTCTCAAATTTATTTTCCGTATGATGGGAAAAGCTTCTTTGTAAATAGCAGAGGGCTCACTCCTAGAGCTTGGAGCAACGTCCTTCTTTTACAAGATCAGAGGATTTTGAGAAGCTTTCAATATAGATTAGTTTTACATATTATCCAAGTTTACAAGAAAACAAAATATGGCTCCACTTAGTAGCAATCCACGCAGTAGCTGAATGTGAGAGTTTAAATCTGGGTGGAAAGGATAATTTTGAAACTCTTGCTACATTGAAGAGTAAATTTCAGCTAGTTTGGAATAACCTTTCTGGCAAATCCATGGCCAAGCACCATTTTTTTGACTGGAAAAATTAAAACACAACATCACTGATCACATCTGGAGATAATTTGCCCTACCTTCAAACAATGTCTTAAGGAACATAGATCCTCAAGTGTCTTTTTAAGTAGGGATGAAACCGAGTAAGGGTTCTGAGATGCTGGAATTCTGTTCTGAGGAGATATTACAGACCCTCGCTCTGAGGATTGCAACATTAATGCAAGGGTTAGCAGAGACAAGTGGTACCCTGCTCCGAGAGCTCTGCCTGTGTATGTTCTGTACTAATGAAAAGATAATAGAAAGGACAACTTAGTAGTCATGAATTAGATAGAATGGACATCCGGGGAGATAAACGAGCTGGATCAAGGGAGGGTTTTCGCAAGCTCCCAGTACGTAATCAGGAAAAGTTGAAAAGTTCATGACGAAGAAGAACAGAAGAGATGACCCTCCTGAGGCCGAAGAACAGGAATGACCAGCAGAAAACTCCCCAAAAGAATGACTCCACCTCAAGCTCTGCCTAAACTCCACCTATTATGAATATGAAAATTAGATTGCGAAATTAGATGAATATACATACAAAGATATTGTAATCACTCATGAAAACTGTATAAATTACTTGACTTTTCACTGGGAACTTCAGAGCTAGTTTGTGCAGCGAGAGCTGCCTAATTCCCCAACGTTGCTCAAAATAAATACCTTTGCTACTTAAAGACTCAAAACTGTCTCTGAGCAGTCGTATTTCTGCCAATTTTGGCATCGGGGGAAAGGGAGAACAACATGATCAAGTAAATTCTGTAAAAGAAACTGAGCAGGTTAAATCAAAATCAGTGTTGGAAATTGACTCCAGCCAGTCATTGCAAATCAGATTAATCTCTTGTATGGGCGTTCCACATCCTTAGCTCTTCTATCAAACCTACTTACATAAAAATATGCTTAAAAATCCAGTTAGAAAAACTCACTGCCACAGCACTGCTTCACCCTAGAGAGAGATACTTTTGCAGATTCTTCTGAAATGTGCAGTTAACTGATTGAGTTCTGTGTCTCAACTTACCTGAGTCATATCTCAGTGAAATTAAGACAGTACCATATCCTGATACAATACATGTGAAACCACAGAGATGCCAGTTGCAAAACACCAGGCAAATCAAGTGACTCACCCTACTGAACTAGAACACCCTTATCAGACCAAGATCGCCACAAAAATTAGACTGACACATTTATTCCTGTGCAGTTCATACACCCACCCTCTGAACAGCAACAAGCTCTAGTCCTGTATTCAACTAACCCCGGACAAATTTCAAGCACAGCAACAAAAATTAGGAGACTGAATAATGGACAAACTTAAATTTAAATTTATGTATATTGAAATGTATTAAAGATGTATTATCACCTTCCCTCTTAGTTTTCTATTCCACTAAGCCTTTCCAAATGCCACAGACAGAGTTTGGCAACAGGCCATAGCTCACGAGTAGTGGAAGAACTTCACAGCTATCTGCACACTACCAGTTGCAACGCTGGGGCCTGAGTGATAGAAAACAGAAAAAGCAAGTCTGTGTATAAAATGACAAAAATGAAATCGCCCCAGAGATGCCTCAGAAGAGCAAAATGCAGAAAAATAAAACCTCATGAGCAGAACTCCTATGATCTTAGGAAAACACATGCAGATTTTATAGCAGATTTTTATAGCAGATAGCTTTTTATAGCAGATCTTTATCTTGATTGGATCCATAAAGACTTGTTCTTTGCACAACTTGTGCAATGTTCGTTCTGTTTAATGAGAAGCAAATACCTTCTCACTGCCTTTTAAAGGATCTGTGACTCTCACTCCAGACAGAGCTGCTTGAGAGGTGGGGATGAAGGAGCAGAGAAGAAATCTATTTTCCTATGAAATACATATCTACAAGAAAAGTGATTAAAGAGTGTGATTGTAGAAAGCCAAGTCTGTGTATTTGCCATGGAAACAGCAGTTTTAAGAAACACAGTGATGAGAGGAGTATCAGCTTCAGTCTGATTTTTGCAGCATGCAGTTGTAGCAAACTGGCTAAAAGTAGGCTGCTCCTAATGCAGCTTGACAGATTCATCAGTGTTATTAGGTTGGTAATTATGGGTCGTTTCTGGCTGCTACTTTTGAAATGTCCTAGGTATCCTTTACAATATCCAGAAATACGAGGAATGAAGTGGAAAGGAGAAAGCAAGGGTGGAACAGGCTCTCACCTCATTCTGGACACTCACTTCATTTTTTGTGAGGCCAGCAGTAGCCCTGATGCATATTTCATTCACACATTCATCTGTTTCTTTACATCCTGGCACAGGCAATCAGTGTAAGGAAGGAAAGGGACTTTTTGGAGACACCCTGGAGACAAAGCAGTGCAGGTGTATTCTGATGCTCTACTTTTGGAAATTTTTTGTTTCACCCGTACCAGGATAAGCTTGACATTAAAAGGTCTTTGAGGGTCTAAGAAATCTTAATTGAAGTAGCAAATACAAATTTTGTCACAGGGTTCCCTTTCCAGAACTGTTGCTACTTCTGTAGTTGTCATCTCTCTGTTCTTTGCCTCTTACCAGTTTCCCTTCCTTTTCATGCCCTGTTCCTCTTCAGTCACTTCTCTTTCCCTTCATTATTCCTTTCCTTTTGTTACCAAAGATGTAGTGGAAGCATCCCAATCTCCCTTCTCATTCCAATTGATGTGATCAAAATCAATAAACTATTTTTGCCAAAGGAGAGAGATTCACATGCTGAATGCTGTCTGTTAGCACTACACTCTGCAAAACAGATATGATACACACTCCAGAAGAATTTGCAGCGCTTGATGTCCTGCCCATAAAGTATGTCAAGGGGTTTGACTGTCCTTGCATCATGGCTGTTCAGGAGAGTCAATCACCCCTTGTGGAACCAGGGGTTTCAGCAGCAGGAGAACGCCCCGGCACAGATATGAATATGTGCTACCAATACAGGAAATTTTTACTTCTCTGGCTTTTTGTTGCAGCCCTGGTTCCTTCTAGTTTCCACAGAACATTATCGATCTCTACACTAGGGAATGAGCTAGCGTGGGAGTTTGTTTTTCACAGCTATTGGAGCTTTGTCAGTAACAATCACATGCGTGGGAATTCCACACCATCAGACAGAAGAAAAATGCATCCAGGAAGCTTCTGCCCTTCAGACATCATTGCTTAGTCCCCAGCTTGCCGCATTCTTTTGAAGGTAAAGCCAGGCTTTTCTTGGTGTTGGCTTTAAAGGCTATATAGGTAGCTGTTGCTGTCCTAGGTTTTTGTTGATTTCTTGGCACTTGGGAATAGTGTGAGCATTCCTTAACCTAAACTGTCTTTTAGCACCATCCCCTACAGTCTGGTAAAAGAGGCTACAGTGCTCACCAAAGCCCAGTGCCTCCATCACATCTAGGAGGCAATGCTGGGAAGAAAATGGCCGAAGTTAGAGCTCTGCACCCACAAGTTACTTCTTTTGTTCTAGAAAAAACCTAGTGTTCTTTGGTTTATTTGCCTATCAAAGACATTTCTAGAAATTAAATTCTAGGAAAGGCTAAAAGGGTTGGGTTCTTTTTTTAAGTAACCAAGCAATTGCCAGTTCCCACTTACCTGATGTCAGCTTTGCCCTAAGGACAGGCTGAAGTAAGAGCAAAGCAGAGAGCAATCTCCTTCATCACCTACCACTGTTCACACAGCGTATGTGAAAGAATATATAAATGTCTCTGAAGGCTAAAAACTTGCCCAAAGGCAAAGCAAAAGAATACACTTTAAAATCACAGCTATTACATGATACTTCAGAAAAGGTATAGTCAAATACTGTAGGATATTTTGTTTGCTTAGTTTGATCAAGGATGATGTTGAGCATGGAATATAACTCTCTGCCTTAACTGGATCCCAACTGCAGCTGAGTAATCAAAAACACAAAGAGTTCTTGCTGTAAACATGCAAACTTCACATCCTGACCTTTAATTGGGATATCCTTCTGCTACTATGTTCTTTCTACACAAAGTAATGATTTCTCCTGTTACTATTGTTCTAAGGAAACTAAAATTCAAAAGAATTATTTTTTTGAGAGGGACATGGTGGTCTGTATTATGTGACCAAAAAAACACTTAAGAAATCTTATTGATTCATTGAATCTTATTTTGGGTGTAAAATTTGAACTTCCTGGATAGACGTGGAGAAATATTCTTGTCTATAATAATTATAACCAGTAAAATGTAGCCACTTTAAGCATGATAGCATATTTCATAATATATGCTTTTAATTCACACTAACCAGGCACACATGTTGGATATGAGCTTTTAAAAAAAAACCAAAACCAATCAACAATTAAGGGGATTCAGAATTGCCCAGAAGCCTTCAATATGCTTTTGGGGCTTAAAGAGGAAACATTATGAGAAGGAAAAGAGACTTTACCGTTTGATATAGAGGCATTTAAAGATCTTCATGTAAAACCTGATAAAAATTTTCTGCAATATTGTGTACTGACTACAGAAGTGATTTCTTCTTATACTGATGTATTTTCATGTATTTGGTACTGCTCTGTCCATCTGTATATGAGAGAAGAAAGCAAAGTACCTTTTTCACTGGACCAGCTCAGCTGGTATCAAGAGGCACTGCAAGAATTGTGAGAAATTATGTCAAATACAAGTGTGTTTGATGTGGTGCAAGGAAAAGCCAAATTCTCCCAGCAGCAGTCATGCCAGTGGAATAAAGTGCTATTCAATAACAGCTTTTTCACTGTGGTGGTTTTTACTGGGGTAGAGTTAATTTTCTTCGTAGTGGCCAGTATGGGGCTGTGTTTTGGATTTGTGCTGAACACAGGGTTGGTAATATAGAGAGGTTTTTATTGCTGCTAAGCAGGGCTTACATAGGGCAAAGGCCTGCTCTGCTTTTCATATTGCCATGCTGGCAGAGTTTTTGAGGGTGCATGGGAAGCTGGGAGGAGACACAGCCAGGACAGGTGACCTGAACTGACCCAACATACCATATGGCATCGTGTTCAGTGTATAAAGTGGATGGAAGAAGGAGAAAGAGGGGACATTTGGAGTGATGGAATTTGTCTTCCCAAGTAACTGCTACACGTGATGGGGCTCTGCTCTCCTGGAGATGGCTGAACATCTGCCTGCCCATGGGAAGTAATGAACTAATTCCTTGTTTTGCTTTGTTTGTGTGTATGGCTTTTGCTTTTCCTATTAAACTGTCTTTATCTCAACCCACCAGTTTTATATTTGTTGCCCTTGTGATTCTCTCCCCGATTCTGCTGTTGGGGGAGTGAGCAAGTGGCTGTGTGAGGCTTGGTAGGGGTTAAACCATGACACTTGCATAGAAACTCTCTTCTTTTGCCATACCACTTGTGACCCTAGGTGCTAAGGAGGCATACAGCCCATGGTGTGAACAATGTGTTACATCTGTTGTTGTAACTGCCAGCATAGGTAGAGAAGGTGATCTGGCTGTGCAGGCCTTGGCCTGAGTGGTTCTGGGGTGATTAACCCCTATAAATTTGGACTGACTAAGACTGGGGATAGCTTTACTACTGCTAAACCCCAAAGAGTGAGGATGACAGAGCTCACAGAGCTGTGAGACAGACTGTTGGCTGGGTATCCAAGGTGAATTTATAGAAGTTACTAAATAATCTGGAGAATCAACAGGAGCTCTACCAAAGCGGCTATGCAGTCTAGTAACTTAGAAGAAAGCGAGACGCTCTCTTTACAGTGCTTGGGGAGAGCTGAAAGTTTCTGAAGATGGTTCAAGTTATTCAATGAGATATTCAGGGATTTGTCTGAAGTAAGAGTGTTGAGTGTGTGCCATTAGCAGATGTCAAATATAAAACTGTTTATAGAATCACAGCCTTTGGTCAACTTACTCAGGCATCAGCAAAGTACTTGTCTTATCTGAAGAACCGCAGCTGTGACCCTGTTCTTTCTTCTGCAGTACCAAACAGGGATAACTCTTTCGTGAGCAGAAGGGTACTACTCTTTTATGTAATGTGGCCTGATGATTTAAATGCCCCCCAGGAGTGCAGTTGCATCTTCACACTCTATTTCTGCCAGGAAACTGCTACTTTTAGCATTCTGTGCTCTCATGGGAGATGAGAGACTCTCCATCCTGCTGAATGTATAATACATTATACAGAAGTAAAGACTCATCGAGTGAAAGAATATGTGTCCAACAACAAGCACAAATGTAGACTCTGAGATGGACACTTAATATAGATTGGAAACTTGAGATCCAGCTTCTGCTCCAAGGTCAACTTTGATAATTTCCAAGGAAAGCCCATGAGGCCAGCCTAACAGGCAGGGATTTCAGTACCACTGATAGACAACTAATACAAAAGATGTGGCACCTATGGATTTATGCTTAAGGGAGTGAGCAGCATGTTGAATGGGAATTTTCAGGATAATTTTGAACCTATTTCTACCTAAGTTTCACCAAATGCATCTAAGTGCTGATCTTTTCCTGCATTCAATTTGCACCAAGCAGCACTTGGATCTGAACAAATGCTGCAATACAATCTGCAATGAGCTTGGGATTTAGATCCAGCACGCAGCAACATGAAAATGGATATCCTGAGTTTCTCACAGTGCAGTGAAGTAACTAAAGCAGAATCCAAGCTTTGTTTGTTATTAGGCATTCTAACTGCATGAATAAACACAACATGCAGCTGCTGTGATTTTTTTTTTAAGTCAGCTTGAGTTTAATTTGCAAATACAGTCAACACTAATTTACCCTTAATTTTGTCTTGGGATTTCTAAAAAATATGGGATGCCAAATGCTTAATCAGGTAATGGTATTAATTCAAAATCGCAAATATAAAGCTCAGAAAGATAAGCACTCGCATGAAATAGCTTATGTTAGTCTTTAAATTAAATTGCTCATTAGATTGTCTCCTGTGTCCTACATTCAAAGGTCATTTACAGATTTTCATTACGAATAAGAAAAAGAGAGGGGAAATAACATCTCCAAAAGGAAGCACAACTGCATGTCTTTTCTAAAGTGTTGCATCATAAAATTGCATCTGTTTTACTTACACAGAACCCTATGATTTACCAAGACAATAAAACAGAAAAATAAAACCACAAAAAATGGAAAACCCAACCCTTTAGCACATCTAAACCTTTTCATCTGGAAACTGAAAGCAAAGCACTGTTATCCAAATCTTCCAAACAGGAACAGTCATCACAGAGCTTTACCTGACTGGAACAAGGTCTACTGATTTATCCTCCATGTTTGGTGTTTTGCTTTTGGGTTTGGGTTTGTTTTTAGTTTTTTGAAGTAATTTCCGAAAAAAAAAGCAGGTTATTTACCAGCTTTTCCATGGTGGCCCTGTTAATCTTATCAGACTTCAATGGAATGGGGATTTTGAATATATTTTGGAGAAAAGGTGATCCTCAAATAATATGAAGCATCTTCAGAAGATGCTGTTCTGTTCCCAGATACATGAGGTTGCTTTCATAGATGTATTGTCCATAGTCCTTACTACAGCACTTGTGTCAGTGGCCAGAGGCTTTTTGAGCCAGTTGGCAATGGCCTTTCAGATCTATATGGCTCCTGACAGGTCTATTCTGTTGCTGCTTTGTACCTTTTCCTTCAACAAGAAACTAACCAGCCTTAGTCTCAGACAGCTGGAGAATGGCAGTAGAGGAGGAAAGGTTTCATCTCCTCTTTCCTGACTGCAGTGTTCAACCTTGCAGCTACTAAGCATAATTTCACTGAGTAAGATAGATTGGAAAGGACATCCAAAGGTCATCTGGTTTAAAACCTAACTCTAAGCAGGACTTAGATCATATTGCTCAGGGTCTTGTCTGGTTGAGTTTCGAATATCTTCAGGCATGGAGAACCAGCAACCTCTCTCAGTAACTTGCTCCATTATTCATCTACCCTTCCAATATAAAAAATTATCTTTACTCTTTATATTGAATATAGAATCCTAGAATCATTAAGGTTGGAAAAGACCACCAAGACCATTGAGTCCAACCCTTGACTGAACACCACCATGTCCACCAGAACACAGCACTAACTGTCATGTCCAGTTGTTTCTTGAACACTTCTGGGGATGGTGATTCTACCACCTTCCTGTGCATCTCATCCCAATGCTCAACCACCCTTTTAGAGAGGAAATTCTTCCTTATGTCCCATCTGAACCTCCCCTGCTACCATTTGGTTTAAGGCCATTTCCTCTTGTTCTGTCATGAGTTTCCTGGGAAAAGAGACCAACTCCCACCGTCTACAACCTTTCAGGTAGTTGTAGAGACCGATAAGGCTCCTTTTCTTCAGCCTAAACAACCACAGCTCCCTCAGCTGGTCCTCATAGGACTTACCCTCTAGACCCTTTACCAGCTTCATTGCCCTTTTCTGGACTCACTCCAGCACCTCAATGTCTTTCTTGTAGTGAGGAGCTCAAAACTGAACACAGCACTTGAGGTGTAGCCTCACCAGTGTCAAGTACAAAGGGACACTTACCTAGTCCTGCTGGACCCACTGTTTTTGATACAGGCCAGGATGCCATTGGCCTTCTTGGCCACCTGGACACACTACTGGCTCATGTTCTGCCAGCTGTTGACCAGCACCCCCCAGGTCTGTTTCTGCCAGGCAGCTTTCCAGCCATTCTGTCCCCAGCCTGTAGCACTGCTATGAGTTGTTACGGCCAAAGTGCTGGACCCAGCACTTGGCCTTGTTGTGCTTCATACAACTGCCCTCAGCCCATCCATCCATCCTGTCCAGATCCTGCTTCAGAGCCTTCCAGCCCTCCAGTGGATCAACATTGCCGCCCACCTTGCTGTTGTCTGCGAACTTACTGAAGGTGTACAAATCATGCAGATCATCCAGATCATCCAGATCATTCACAAAGATATTAAACAGGACTGGTCCTAGTGCAGAGCCTTGAGGAATGCCACTAGTGATCAGCCACCAGCTGAATGTAGATTAACCACCACTCTCTGGGCCTGACCATACAGACAGTTTTTAACCTGGCACAGGGTACACCTCCCAAGCCTTGGGTTGTCAGTTTTTCCAGGAGAATGCTGGGAGTCAGTATCAAAGACTTTATTGAAGTCCAAGTAGACTACATCCACAGCCTTTCCCTCATCCAGTAGTCAGGTCACCTGGTTATAAAGGAGATCATGTTGGTCAAGCAGGACCTTCCTTTCCTCAACATATACTGGATGGGCTTCATCCCCTGGTTGTCCTGTATGTGCTGTGTGAAGGTCACTCACAGTAATCTGTTCTATAACCTTACCTGGCACCATCTCCTCAGAGCTTTTCTACATGTAAAGTTGCCAATATTATGTTTAGACTGCAACTAATATTGGTTTAGGACAATATTAATTGTAAAAGTATGCAAGAAAAGTGAAGGAATGGACTCAGTGATTCAGGATATTCCTTTCCGTCTTATCTATTGGTGGGATCCAGTTAACATATTTAGAGATATGTATTTAGAGGCTCACAGATATGGACCTGCATGGGAACTAAGTGTCTAAACTGCAGCTACAGCCAATGGGGAGGATGGGATGCAGTTGCCCCTTGTAAGCTTTTAACACTCTTTGAAATGCCCCAGAAGGGCATATCTCCCATAGATCACATGCTGCCCCTACCAGGCTCATGTAGGTGTTTCTTGTGCCTTAGAGAATCTGAAATGACGTCAGACACCTATGGGCAATGCTAGAGAAATACTTCATATGCATCATTATGAAGTATAGAAATAGGATGAGGCATAAATGGCCAATGACTACAGATAAATTATTACATTCAAAGGCTTGTGGTACAACAGTGGGTACAGTGTGAACCTCTTCCTTAGGTCCTCACTGTTGGCAGCAGTGTGCTTAAACAAAAAGAGAAGACACAGCTGATGTTCAGCTTTGTGTAGCACACCAGTTTTGCTAAATCTTTTTCAATAACAAGGTCACAATTATGAACCATTCAAAGGGCACATCACTTCTCTGTACATGTACATGTGAAAGGAAAACTAGATAATAATTTCAGGTTTTATCCCTCAGGATTACTTCACAGTACATATTTTTCCACATTTCTATTGTGCCATTAGTCTTTTTCCTGTGCCTTCTGCAGAAACTTCTTTTTTCCTCCCACATAGGCTGCCAGGCTCTCACTCTCCAAGGGGTCACAGGTTGAAGGTGAATCCACAGAAACAGGAAACCAGGCTTCCTCAGTCAGTTTTGAAACACCAAAACCTGTTTCCTTTCTATGAAAATAAAGCCTGTCAGGGCATCCTCTGGGTAGGCTCACTGTACGAGTAGCAGCTCAGGAGAAAGGAGAAGCTTCAGGATTTCTTGTTTGGGAAATAAATGTGAGATAATTTGTAGCTTTTACAAACCATCAGAATGAAGGAGATCATCTTCTTGCTGCTACTATTGCATTTACAGAGTGGCAGTGTTGGATTTAACACTCCAGGAAAGCTCTGGACCACAGGACAGGGTGATGAAACCCAGATAAGTCACTCAGACTTGACTCCATCTTCGACCGCAATTGCAGGGTCACCCCATTCGGAAATCCAAGCTGACAAAGTGAGGGATTTACAGGGACCTCCTTTTGCGTCTTCAGGTAAGACTCTGGGAATGAAAGCAGAGAAGAAAATTTCAAATCTCACAACATCTACCCCTGCAATGCAGTCAAGTGATGGAGACTCTGACAGTGACAAGATGGGAAGCTCATCCAGCAGCAAAGGGACAACTCTACAAAGCAACGCTAGAGAAGTCTCTCTCCAGCAAGGGGTCACTACAAGCTGGGCTACAGCTCCAGGGAACAGACCTATCAAGCAGTCCTCCCACAGCACTGGCATCACCAGCACCCAGCAGGATGCCAACTCCAAAGCATCCAGCTTTGAAACTACCAGGGGAAGGTAGGTTCTGTGGTTTTTCTTGTCTCCTGTGTACTGCTTAGGAATGCCTATTTTTCTGTTCCCAGTGAAATAATTGGCAAAAGTTCTAGCAATTTCAGCAAAATTATTTTCTGAGCTTAAAAAAGATCAGATAAAACAAGCAAGGGACCAAACCTGCAGCACCTACTCAGGTAAAACCATACATTTGTAACAGAGTAAATGCTGCAATGTTTTATTCCTCAGGGTAGTTATCTCAAAATCAACAGGAAAGTCATTATCATATATGGGTAGGAAAGAACTACAATAGATGTCCCCCAGTTTTATGCAAAATAAACTTTTATTGGTGTTTTTTTCCCTTTTTTTTCTTGTGGGTAAAAGAAATTGCATATGCACTATTTCATTTGGAAACTATTAAAAATATTGTGTTCGTAAACTTCTCCACTAAATTGAAAATACAAGCAATTAAGTGTACGAAATGCATCAATGGCTGACAGTTTGAAACACATTAAAACTTATGAAAAGTGGTGTTGCAGGTGACTGTGCATTCAGAACTGTATAACTTACATAATAGCTACGCATAGCAGAATATATCAAACTGTACTGTCTAGTTTTATAGCTCTGGAACACTCAATTATTTTCTTTGTTCCCCAGTGTCTTCAGTTCTCAATAGGGATATTAATACTGTCTTTGCAGATGTTGCAAGTTTCCCTTAATTGCTGATATATAATCAGATACTGCTAGAAAATGAAAGACACAAAGGATTGGTTGTTTTCCAGAGTAGTTATGGAGAGAAGGCTTTCAGAATATAGATTTCTTCTTTTGATAGTGCTTTCCTAAATGTTAGTATTCAAATTCACGAGAAAGAGAATAAATCATCCCTTAGAAATACTCCTACAATTATCTTGCTATGTACGACTGGGAGCTAATGTTCCTTCAACGCAAAGGTAAGATTGCCATTGATCTGAGCATGTTTAGGATCATGCATAAGGGAAATAATGCACAAAGACCCAAAGGAAAGGAGTCCTTTGCCTCTGCTTGAAAGAGATACCACAGTAAGGAGCTGTGTTTTCCAGATAGCTTTCCTAGTATACTCCTATGTCATCTGCGAATGTCATCTGTTACAACACCTTACTACAGTGTGGGGCAGAATGTTTGAGTTAACTTGAGTTAAATGGGTTTTCTTTTTACATGAGAGCTGATAACTACATCTCCACTAAAATAGCTATTAATACTCACTAACCTTGGGTTTTATCTTTCCCAGCTTTCTTCAAGAACAGTATTTCAGTGAAATTAATCTTTAGAGAAACTCTGTGAATCAGCAGATATTCATTCTATCTCTTAATTAAGATATAAATATAGATAGCAAAAAATCAGTCTCTGGTGAAGATGGTCTCATATTTTGTTTTCATAATGACATATGGTTGCAACTGCAGAGAGGCAAAACAAGCAAATCACACATTTCCTAGCACCTGATTTCATGAGTGGTCAAGGAGCAACCTGCTGTGCAACATACATATTTGATTCCATTGAGCAAGTTAACGATAAAGCCAGGGTTGCATATCAAAGTTACGGGAACGTGTAGCAGCATGAAACCCCAGCATAAAACAGAGTGCTGAATCCCCTCTCTCTTTCTTAAACTGCTGAGCTACAAAAGCCTCTCTCTCTCTAGCAAATGTCTACAGTTCTAGGTGTGGCTCAATCCTTTTCGCAGCAAGATTCTCGTGCTAAAAGGCTTGTCTTCCTACTGTATGTGGGTGTTTTTACAATCAGCTAGAGTGTTTTGAGCTTTTCTTCCAGTTTTGCCACTGACTTGGACTGTGACTTAAGTAAATCTCTTCACTATTCCATCTTCCTTTCCCTATGAATTAGACCCAGAGGAATAATAAAGTTGCTTGTGACTCATTTTTTTCAGTAAAGGCATGAGAAAATGCCAAGTCTAGTGTGCTCACTGTTACCAATCACTGCTGTGAAACACCTGAAAAGTTACTCCTGAGAAACTATGCATAAGAACACAAGTATTTTGATTTATTATGTGCAGGTGTCATTGACTGCACCCTAAATTTGTTTCCAGCCTATATTTTCTTTTAAATCTTTTTAATCTTTATTGCTAATAAAGTGCAAGAGATGCTGTGAGACTTCCAATAAAGACATGCAGCTTTCTTCAAAGCTTACTCATTTGAAGCCTGAGCACAGCATGAATGACTTGATAGCAGAGTCCACAGTTGTAAAGTATACTACCTCTGAGGAAATCTGGAAGCACAATTTGCTTTTGAATTTACTTTGAACTAAAGTATCTCTCTTGTTATAGCCTGTATTCTAACCTAAATTTGTGAGTGACCTTGCAGGAACTGCATGACTCTCTAATCTTTTATGACAACCCGTTGTGCTAACAGATGCTGATGTTGAGAGGTTCCATACAGAAGGAACAATAAGGAGAGATCAGTGAGAGACAGGAGGAAGGAAAACAAACAAGAATGAGCATTTGTTTTAAAACACATTTATAATTTTAAAAATACCAATACATATATTTTGTTAGAGAGTCTCCAGTCAGATTACCTACAAGGTACAATAGGTGCCCATTGTACAAGCGTAATTACCCAAATACCCCTTTCTGTAGGAGGTCATGTGCCTTAATGGCTTAATTACAAAGATAATTCCCTTGTTATCTCTACCCTAGATTATTTGGAAACAATATTACATACACATATTTTATCACATGCATACAAGAACTATGTCAGAAAAAAGTTCTGATTCATTCTATTTTTGAAAAATTCACATTAAAATGTCAGAAGAGCATGAAGAATTATTTAATGGATTTTCAAAGTTTGCCCCTGAAGAATATTTCTGACAGCCACCAAGTAGGGCAGGCAGGACACATCCAGATGTGGCAGCTAGCACCACCCCCAGTGCCCAAATCACCAGGCACATCTGTGTTGATGCTGAAGTGCTAACATAAAGCTGGGAAGGCAAATTGGCAAGTCAGGATCAGGCCTGGTGATGGTGACTAGGGCAACCAATCACTGGGCAAGTCCATAATGATGGGGCAAGTCAAAGTTAGGCCAGGATGTCAGCTTGTAGGTCAGAGTTGCCACAGACACAATGTAGCCCTGGGAAGAACTTCACTGGGGCTCCTGAGCCCACAAGTAGGATGTATAGATGGAAATCCTGGATCAGGCTGGTCCAGGCGAATAAGAAGCACAGGTGCCCTCAGGGTTCTGACAAGTTTCTCTTTCATTTTATTGAGAGAAATGCACTCAGAACTGTCAGAATACTTTTTTTCCCTACTAAAACAGAACCGTATTTGCCAAAGACCATGACTTTATTTTAAAAACTCATCTCAGTTTAGCTTTTCAGATTCCAGCAGAACTCCTGGGGGCAGAGACATACTACAATAGGCAGTCACCCAATGAGAAATACAGTACAGGTCTAAAGTCTCCAGATCCAAGATTCTACTGTTAATAAGGCAAAGCTTTGCTTTGGGCCTCTCTACATCACTTCTTAGTGTGGTATTATAAGGACTAAATGTTGGGCATATCCTTGTCTCTAAAAACCCTAAACTCTTCCTTATTCTTCACTGACATGAAGATACAATTAAATCCTGTTCTTTCACAGTGGAACAATTTTATAGTTAACCTTAGAATAGGTACAGGAGGACATAATTTATAGCTACCTGCTCTCAAACTGTTTCAGAAGAGTGTTTTCTCTGGGGAGGTATCCCCCCTTATGGTGGGGTCTGCACCCAAGCTTTCAGAAGGATAAGAAAACTTCATAGGAAGTATATCTGGAATGGCCTGAGCTGAAGGAAAACTCCTTTCTTCACTCCTAGTAATGAATTTGTCTTAAGCCCTGAAATGTAAGACTTAATGTCTCTACAAATATGGTTTTTTTCTTTTTTTTTATTTCTACCTATCTTGAAAGTTTCATGCAATCCATATCAATGAATAAAGAAATGCTGGGAAACCAAAGAGTTTTTCCAAAGTTCAGTGACATTAAATCTGAGCAGCAATTTGGTGTCAAAGAAGAAAATTTATGATACATTCTTTTCAATTGACTTCATTTGAGATACATATTTTTCATATTCATATCTCTCAGGAGAGAGACAATTGCAGTATTTCACTGTATAAAGCAGTTTAAATAACAGTGGTGCCATGGAGTAAGTCTGAGGTGGAGTCCTGAGACTAGCTCACTCATCTTTCCATTCTGAACCCTACTTTATTAATTACTGTTCAAGGCAGCTCCTGAATACATGAGACATTGATTCAGGCTGTAAATTACCCACAGTGTCTCCATATTGTTGAATGGCTCTACATAACTCTTTCCTCTTAGTATGTGTATATTACACCTTTTCCAGTTATCAGGAATCCACTGAGGGTCTTTATAGACTTCCCGTGCCATTACTTTGGGTACTGGTGAGGTGACTATTTTATTACTAAGCACAGGAGGCTTTAATAAAGTCAGCACCAGGGACAGATTTGCTTAGCTGTCACATGTGATAGGAGTGCTGAAATATTTCATTCTCATGGCCAGACGTCTGCATTTCTCCATGGGAATTGCTTTTGCCTGTATCAGCTTGGTAGAATTCTAGTGTACTGACAAATTAAAATGAATGGTTAAGATCAGCAGATGGTTCAGATACACAAGACACATAGAAACCTGATTTAACTGCCTAGTTAATGCAAGGTTCACAGTCTCTTTTCATCATGTCACTTTTTAATGGAGCAGAGAGAACAATTCTTGAATCGATTTCTTAAGATTTTGCATCACTGTGCATTTACGAAAAATACAGTCATGCATGGCTTAGGTTTCTGCCTCACTAGGTATACTCACTATGAGCTGGAAGGAGGAAACTCTTATAATGTCCTTAGGTCACCTTGGTGGCTAAGTGTCAGGAGGTGTCTGACAGGCTTTGCCCCCAGAATATTGTATTTCAGCCATGCAGAAGATCTTTGCAATAAGCCCCTCTTGTCCAGCAGCATCTTGAAGATATTTCTGTTGTTTGGCTGTAAGTCCACAATACAATTTTCCTTCACATTCTGAGCTCAGTGTTAGTCCCATTGCAGTCCTAAAGTCCCTATTCTACCTAGCCATTATTGCAAATGGCAATAATGGCTAGGTAGAATAATGACAGACTCTTTTCAGTGGCACAGAAAATACAGCACTGGAAAAAAAATCCCTTCTCCGCCAAGGTTGCTTTTGAGACTCTCACAAAGTACTTAAGTTCCTCAGAGTCTTGTTATTTAGTTTTTCTGTGATCAGATTCAGATAAGGCACCACTATACAGATGATTTCTGAATTTTTTCAGGATGGTAAGAAGTGTTTCTGCTCATCTCATTACACCGTTGCATTGATGTTCATGCTTAACTTTGCTCTTGTTCTTTGTTTCATCTGCCATGGGAACAGCAAGGATTAGGAACAGACTGTTTTCCATCCCTAAAACATCCCTTCACCCCTCTGCATAGATTGGGATTATGGTAACAAACCGGATAGGATTTACCTTCCAGACATTGCAAATATTCGACTCTTCCTAGCATTTCATTTAAGGTACATCAGAAACATCTGCTCAAGCATGCACAGAAAACACTCATTCTTACAAATCTGAATATAATTAACATTTTGGGAAACTAACACTAATTCTAGAATAGACTTGGCAAGGAAGAGGACAAGCAGCAAGGTGTCCCCATAGGTTTTCCAAAGGCTTATCTGTGTTGCCAGTTAGAGAATGCAAGTGTTTCAAATTATATTTTCTCTGCAAATCTCAAAGCATCTATTCTGTATCACAGTCCTGGTAAGCAACACCATCAGTCATGAGGAAAAGCCTGTGGAAAAAAATCACCTTGAATTTCATGGACTTTGGCTCAGATCCTTTTTGTTCAAGAGCCCCCTAAAATCAATCAGTGACACGGTAAAGATATACATCTGCATGATTAAGTGACAAATCAGGTACAAAGAAACTGGCAAGGTATTTACCTTCATTTAATGAAGGTAAATAAGAAAAGAGAAGTTGCCAGAACAACACTATGAACAGACTGAAGAACAGCATTCACCCATGGAACTGCCATGGATCATATTTTTTATATTTTTATTTTCTCACTTATAAAGGCTTTTTTTTTTTTTTGTCTCTGTTTCTCAAAGTGGAGAAGCCATCACTGACACACTACAATCTCCTTTTCTGCAGATTACAAAAGGACTAACAAAGCAATGAAAATCAAACCAGTACCACTGAAGGTCACCTGAAAAGTACTGACAGTAAAACAGACCAGAACTACCTCAATGAATTTCGTACTCTGGATCAATTAGTAGATGGAAAATAAATTTCTATTTCAGAGGGGAAAATGTAGAATTAAAGCCCTTCTAAAGAACAGCTTTTCTGTTTTTTTTTCAAATGGGTTTTACTGGATGATTCTCAAAGGAGATTGATGGATATCTTCTCAAAAGTCTAAATTCTATCTGGAAAAGTTTGATTGTTTTAAAGGGCTCTTAACACTGAGTGGGAGATCAGGTCTAAAAGAGCTGATTGGATTTGCAACAAGAGAACTTTTTAAATGCTAAAACAGATCGGTGAAGTGCTAGATAAGTGGAAATTGTGAATTAATTTTTGAAGCACAAGGTAGGACAGAGTGAATAAAAACTTGGATGAAACAAAGAGGCTGTTTGCAGTCCAAGGCTTCAGCACTGTACATACAAAAAAAGGAAATGAATGACGAGAGTAGAATCTGTGTTTTGTAATAGACAGGACAAAATGTCAGGACACTGAGTCCTGAAAAAAAACAAACATTAAACAATTGTTTGACACCTAATACTTCAGTGTCAACAATTCAGCTGTTTCTCAGGAATAAAACCACATCCTATAACATATTTTACCATCACATACGATATTATATTACATATCAAATGCACTTTTTAGAGTTTTTTCCATTTTAATCACCATGTAAAACACATTTCCCAATTTGATTTGTTCATGGTCAGCCCTTAGTGAGTACTGAATTTTTTTTCAGCTCAGATTTATATTTTTCAGAACAAAGGAATCTAGGCACTGAACCTAAAAAATTAACTGATTCTGGTTCAGGTTTTTAATTTTTCTTTGAAATAGATCTTATATTTTTGAGAGATGACTAATACTCATTTAAACAGAGAATTTACCACATCACTAATATCAACAAAGTGAGAAGTCTCTGTAGTCACCTAGTGGAATTCAAAGGAAGTTGCTAAAATCTGATCTCCCATGCAAGAGCTAAAAAACGTTGCGAAGGTGCTTTCTATCCTTATAATCTGAGTGTTTACACTGTGTCAATCAACATTATCTCTCCTCATCCAAACTTGTCAAATTGTTTAAAGCAAATTGAAAATAGATCACAGCAATGTACTTTTACACAACCTAAATTCAGGGTTTATGCTCTGATCTTTATGTAACAGTCTTTCAGACTGGGAAAGATCCTATCTTAAAAAAACAACAACAACAACAACAAAAAAACAAAGAATGGATTTCTTCCACACTATGTTATTATATGTTTTTATGTGTGGATGCACTTAACCTACCTTCTTTCAGAAGAACAATTATATCACCAAAAGGAGATAGATAGATAGATATATAAGCAAGATCATAAGTTCACAGACCCATAGGATCACTCAGGTTGGAAGGGACCTCCTGTTCACAGCAGGGCTGGGCGTGAGATTAGACCAAGTTGCTTGGGTTTGATTCAGTTGGGCACTGAGCTCCACTCTCTGAGCTGGTGATTGTACAACCCCTCTGGGCCCTGCTCCAATGCTTGGGTGCCCTTATAGGGAAAAAGTTTATCATAGTCAGTCTGAACCTCTCTTTTTTCAGTACTCACCTGTTGTTTCTTGTCCTGCCCTGTAGTGCTGGGAATAGCTGTGCTCCAACTACACAATATCCTCCCTGCAGGGCCAGGGAGGCTGCTGTGAGGTGCCCTCCATGTCCTCCGTTCCCCAGCCTGAACAAGCCCTGGTCCCTGAGTCTCTCCTCATAAGGCATCCCCTGGCTCTAAATACTTGTAGCATCTTTCTACATCCCCTTTGCTCAGATGTAAAGGACAATACAGATGAGAACAGGTGTAGAATCAAGATAAGTATTTCATAAACTATTCTGTGAAATACAAATAAGCTGCATATAACATGAAGGAGACACAACCACCAAGCTGGGCATGGACTTTGACAGCAGCTCCAGCTCTGAGTCCTTTTGTATTCCTTCAGCAACACAATAATCTCATTTTCATGTTTCACTGATGTTCAGCTGGGCTGATTCAATAGCATTTCTTTAAAAGCCAAGCAATCTAATTTACTTACAGACAAAAATATGTAATTTTCAGATATAATATGAAGGGGGCAGAACAAATTCTATACCTTTTGTGGCTGACTGCCTCTGGTGTTCCCGTGGGCTGACTTTAGGACCACTTACAAACATCTGTGCTTACAAGCAAGTGGAAGCAATCACCACGTACAGGTGTTGCTGGAAGCTTTTGTGAGGCTTGGGTTTTTTTCTCTCAGCAATGTACCCAACGAACAGTTTACTGTGGAAATGTGCTGTGGAAGGGGTCCTTGCAGTCTCATATACTTCCTCTCACCATAAAGAAATCATGATTTTTTTGGTATTAGTGTAAATTGCACTTTGCTTTCCAGCAACATTTGGTAACACAGCGCCAAGAGGGTGGGTTCAAAGCCCGCTGGAGTTAAAACACACGCATTTCCATTGACTTGCGAACGCGTTCAGAACAATCCTGTCACAGACCAGACCAACAGCAGCAGGAGCAGCCACAGTGCTCCTTTTTGGAGCTAGGCACGTTTATTCCCTGCTGTTTCTCCCTCCTTCCCGCGGACCCATCGCCCTTCCCAGCGCTCCCCTCTGCGGGCCGCGGCCGCCACCTGCCGGCCTTGCCCGCCAGCGCGTCCCACCGCCGGCAGCGCATCCCACCGCCGGCAGCGCATCCCACCGCCGGCAGCGCATCCCACCGCCGGCAGCGCATCCCACCGCCGCCAGCGCATCCCACCGCCGCCAGCGCATCCCACCGCCGCCAGCGCATCCCACCGCCGCCAGCGCATCCCACCGCCGCNCATCCCACCGCCGCCAGCGCATCCCACCGCCGCCAGCGCATCCCACCGCCGCCAGCGCATCCCACCGCCGCCAGCGCATCCCACCGCCGCCAGCGAGGCGGAGCCGAGCCCGAGCACCCGCTAATTGAGAATTAGGCGAGGGGTTTTAAGAGTGCCGGCAAAGCGCCAGGGAAGCAGCGGCGGGTTTAAGGGCTCTCGAGTGTCCCCTGAAGCAGAAGGTGGCGACCGCAAAAGCTGAAGGCAAGACCTCAAGGCATCGTCTGGGTCCCGTTAATGGATTCCTGCCCGATTGCAGGCGCTTTGTTCCAGCCGCCTGGGCAGGCTCCAGGATCCGTCGTCTGTTCAGGATTCGGAGCTGGCAGTGGCCGTAAGCCCCAGAGGACTCGAGCTGCCGAAGCTACCGAGCAGACGTGCTCACTGCTTCCAGCAGAAGCAAATGCTGCTCTTAACACTGTGCCCCGCTGCTCAGTATAGGTGCTGCCTTCTTAAAGGTGGGACAACACTTTTGGGTATGGTCAAATCACACTGGGTGCAGAATTGGGCTAGCAGCATTTTGATTCAAGCTGGAAATGCTGCTGCAAATACCACATCAAAGAGGCTAGTTCAAAGGCCTGAGGACTCTCCCACACATTGCTGCCAGTGTGTGTCCCAGGCCAATACATGGAAGAGGAGGATGAAATCTGCTACTTGGGCTTTATGCCAGTCAGGGACTTGTACCACTCTTTCCAGGCTGGATTTCTGTTGTATGTTGCAAGGATTTTGTTTTGTTTTCAAATACGGCTTTCCTGATTGAAATCAGGCTCAATGCAAAAGAGATGCTGGGCTCCTGCAGCTCTCAACAAAATCTGCATGTTAGAAGCCTGTGTTGATGATCTGGAATAAATTATTCCAGGGAGGGTAAAGAGGATTTTCAGGTTTAAAGTCCTGTTATGCAAATCAGTTGTCTTCTGTTCTGCCTTTGCATTAACACAGCCTGTCATAGTTCTTCCGCCACGCTTCATCTTCTATTTCCAAATCTACATTTTTTCAGACAATTTGATTTCAAAATTATATTTACATTCTTAACGTCTCTTAATGAGCTTATTTCATTGGTAGCATAAACCTAATTATGAATCACACCAGGGGCTCTTTTGCTGTGAATATTTCCTCCAATTTAGCCTGATCAAAGATTTCTGTTCCGTGTGAGAACCACAGTTTCAGACATTGCACTCACATATCTTAAGAATGAGTTTAATATTTAAATAGAAACAATGAGTTAAATTTTTTAAATGGAAACAACCTACTCAAGTTAGTTAAAAGCTAGTTAGCAAAAGGCTGAGTTCAGACTGTCTTTAAAAAACATGAATAGCCCTTAACTGATACAGTTGGGGTGTATTGTAGCATTTTCCTCTTTGGAGGGCATCTCCAAATAGGCAAGTGCCAGGAGCTGTTACCTCAAAGCTAGCCACCCTCAGCAATAATAATAATAACAATAATAATAATAATAATAATAATAATAATAATTAGGGGATTTACAGTATACACTTTAAAAAGAGGTTTTCTTGGGGGGGCAGTGTTTGTTTATTTCTATTTTTAAGTAGACTGTGTATTCTGGGGCTTTCATGTCTTTTCCAATTTTTTTTATGCCTGTTTTCATTGACTACATTTGCTTAAGGTGTAAAATGGCTTTCCATTATTAAAACCATACCCCAACCATGTGCATTGCAGAAAAGGTTGTCGCTGACAACAGTGTTAAATGTCTTCTACTTAATCCCTTTCTCTAGTGAGCTGTAGAATCTGCATGCAAAGGTAAAGTGCAGACTAGGAAACCACAAGCTCAAGTCCTAACCTCACCCCTTGCTCATTGTAGCCCAGATTTTAAAAGCTGACTCCTATATTTGGGTTCCTAATTTGTAGAGGTGGGAAGCTTAGCACCCAGCTGCCTAAGGCGTTAGCTCCTTGCTTCCCAGACAGAAAATGTGCTACAGTAAAGGAGATCATAAAATCATAGAATCAGCTGGGTTGGAAAGGACCTCTGAGATCATCAAGTCCAACCCCTGATCCACTACCGCCGTGGTTACTAGACCATGGCACTAAGTGCCACATCCAGTCTCATCTTAAAAACCTCCAGGGATGGAGAATCCACCGCTTCCCTGGGCAGCCCATTCCAATGCCTGATTACCCTCTCTGGAAAGAATTTCTTCATAATATCTAACCTAAACCTCCCCTAGCACAGCTTAAGACCCTGCCCTCTTGTCCTAATGCTGGTTGCCTGGGAGAAGAGACCAACCCCTCCTGGCTACAACCTCCTTTCAGGTAGTTGTAGGGAGTGATGAGGTCTCCCCTGAGCCTCCTCTTCTCCAGGCTGAACTACCCCAGCTCCTTCAGCCTCTCCTCATAGGACTTGTGCTCGAGTCCCTTTGCCAGCCTTGTTGCTCTTCTCTGGACCTGCTCCAGCACCTCAGTATCCTTCCTGAACTGAGGGGCCCAGAACTGAACACAGTATTCCAGGTGTTACTGCATAACTGCTTGAGGTGGTATTATTGCTTCAGATGTCTTCTGATCGGACTTCATATGCCATCAGTTAATTGCTGAGAATTATTTGGAATTTAGATGTTTGCATTCTCTATATCGAGTTTAAATCATAAGCAAATCCCCATTCTTAGTCAGAGCTCCTCCTGAATAGATTGCTGTCAGTCCAGCCTGGAATCACTTTCTGCATCTGTTAAGAAATATTTACTATCCCATTCATATGCTTAGAGATTTTTTTTAATCTCTCTGCTACACTTCAGAGAAAGAAACTACAGTTTTTAATCTTGAATATGAATATGCAGAACCCTCACTACAGCATGAAAGGGAAGAGATTTCATGCCTGTACTGAGAAAGGAGCTCAGTGGTAGTGCCCTGGGCAAGATAAACAAGCCTTGATGATCCTAAGCAACTTTACCTGTAGCCTCCACACTCATGGGCCAGGGCTCCACTTCAGCTCAGGTTTGAGCATATTCTCCTTATTAAGGTGCTTGTCCTCTTGGACCTGGCTTGTTACCTGATCTCTGCCTGGTGGGCTGCTAATTGACCTGTTCTTGTCACCCCACTGCTGCCTGCTGGTCTCTGGCGCTGTGGTGAGGTCAGTGCCTGAATTGTGGGGTTGCCCCTTCCCCTTCTGTCAGAGAGACTCCACCCTCTTGCTCCTCCCTTATGCTCGGTGAGGAAGCCCCATGGAAGAGATGTCTTCCTGGCAAGGAAGGTTAGGCAAGAGGGGGTGCCTGTCCTCCTGTCCAGAGGTGTTCTGGGAGGGATGCAGCTACAATGCTTCTCTTTGGCTTACTGTTGGCGATGTTTACTACAAATATCATTATTATTTAGTTACTACTGCTAGTCTCTTTGTGATACAGGAAACTGTAAAGGACCCACATGCCCCATCCAGAGGGGTGGTATGGGTAACTTTATTATTCCTCTGCAAAACTCAGAAGACTTACATCTCCTTTTGATCCTGACAATTTTATATGTCTGAAACTTGCATACAGTTACTCCTGGCTTCTGCAGAGGAAGTGAGGAGAGTATCTAATCTTTATGATTATGCTTGATAGCTGCATTTACCTTTTAGCAAATATTTCTTCGTGGAGTCTCTAATTAATACACACAGACAAAAGGCTATAACTAGAGGAGGCAGAACAAAAAAAAGCACAGCCTTTTTATACCCAATTAAAAAGAAATACTATCTTAATGAAAACTCTCAAGGAAGTAGAGAGTGAGTGAACAAAATCAGATCAAAGGCACTTAATAAAAGCCTGTTTTATATGAAACACATTATTCATCAATTAAACAATATGTGTTGTGGAAGAGAGCGCTGCAATACTGGCAGCAGAGATATTGTGAGGTTCAGCCTGTTGGCCTTACTTAGCATCCTGCTTTCTAGCTTATACTGCTGTTTTCTCAGGAACCATTTTCCAAATATAGGACTACTGAGCTTAACGTGCATTCACTGGTAAGATCTCGGTAGACAAAAGCAACCACTTAAGGATAGATACAGATACTATTTTGTGTTTTGTACTGTTGTTCATGTTTGAGGCAGTCTAAATCTGTAGTAATGCGACTTAAGTAAATGGAACTAATCTGGTCTTAATTGTATTTTAATTTTTGCTGCAAGGAGCCCATATCAAGAGAGTGATTTCAAGGGTAAATATATGTATTTTCTTACTGAATTATGAAACACTAACAAAACTACTACAACTGGAAGCATATGTTAGCAGCAAAACATGACCCAGGAAGATGAACTCTAAGTTCTTGTATGCAAATATTACGTATTAAGTATTTACAGCTCCACCAGCCCTACAACTGAAACAATGTCCTGTCACTAACTTGCCAAATGAAAAATCAAATATGATATTAAGGGAATAATGCATGATCCTGAGAAAGGCTGTACTAAGTTAGAAATGAAAGAAAAAATCTGTACTAGGCCAAATAGACATTTGTTCCAACAGCAGAGATGCAATAATGCTTTCTTTAGGATCATAGAATCATGGAATGGTTTTGTTTGGAAGAAACCTTAATAATCATCTAGTTCCAACCCCCCTGCCATGGGCAGGGACACCTTCCACTAGCCAAGGTTGCTCAGAGCTCCATCCAGCCTGGCTTTGAACACATAAATTGGCATATTCAAAGAACTAATCACAATGACTCTAAGATTACTTTTTTTTTATTCTGATGAGAGCTAATTTAGGTAGTATGTCTGTATAAGGCTGTCTTTATTTGTGACTGACTCTGCACTACAAGGCCCTTTTCTGACACCTACTTAGTTGGAAATTCAGTAACATGAGATTTCTGCAATTCTTCCAGATCAGCTTTATGTTTACTACACAAAATGAATTTGTATAGTTCTGCATAACTCTATAATCACCCTACTAACTTACTTACCCCCTAATTAATGACTACACTACCTATTGCAGGTTCATGTGGGATTCTGCTGATAAACTGTTTCTTGAGAAAGCTAGCTAGTCATTAATCTCTCTGATTTAATGCTTTATTTATCTATAGCAGGATTTATCTTCTTACTATGTTACAGATTGCTTCCCTCACTGCCCTCTAATATATTTGTTGAGCGACCTTGCCAAAAGCCTCTAAGAGTCACACCTTTATCTACCTGCTTCTGAGTCAAAGAATACCAATAGATTTCTTTGACATAATTTCTCTGTTAAAATCTGTCCTGAGTCATTATTGAATTTATAATTTCTACTTAATTCTGTTGTCTACTGTAGCTTCTACTTTCCAAATAGGATTTAACAGTTTGCATTTTCTTGCAACATCCTTAGAAACCTTTTTAAAAAACCTGACAATCCTGTGGACTCACCAGCTCCAGCCTCTGCTGCAGTGATCTAGAGCTTAATCATTTTTTATGTTACTTCCTTCTCTGGATGGGTATCCAGTGGCACAGGCAAGTGTGGAGCTATGACATGTTTCTTCTGTGTGTGGCTTTGACCCCGCAGTACCCTCTAAAACACAGCCTACATGTACTCAGAGTACTGCTGGGGAAAGGAAGAAACAATAGAAATGTCTGTCCATAAAGTGAAAGCTATGGGTGACTTTAAACCTTACCAAACAATCCTTTGGTAACTCTGGATAAACAGTTTCTCTAGTCTGAAATGTAGGTGTATTTTAAGACCTGACATTACTGCTGTCTAGAAGAGCTTCTTTGTACTTGGAGCTCTACAAACATTTGCAAAGAAAAAATTAGATTTGCAATATAAATGTATGTAGAGACGGAGACATTATCTGTTTTCTTTGCTGAAGCACAAAGACTAAGTAATTGTCAAGACAACACTGGCAGTCTGAGAGAAACAAACTTTTTTTTCTTAACTTACTCCTCTTTCTAAATTACAGGTTTAACTTTCCCATTTAGATATATCATCATATTGTAGAAAATATTATTTGTACTTTTAATCATATTTACCTTCCGTTTCTTACAGAAATTGGTGTGCTTATGTCCATACCAGACTCCTACCTACAGTGGTAGTGGACAACCTGGAAACCTTCTCATCAGGCAGAGCGAAGCCTTGCACTTGGCATATTGGATCATGTGCTCAGAGGTATGTAGCGCTAGGAAGAAAGAGTACTTGCAAGCTCTTTAATTATCATGCTTAATTAATACAATTATGACTTTAGAAATTAAATTTAAAACAAGAGGGAGTAGATTAGCATGTTTCCAGGTCTTATCTTCACACGACTCTATAGCAAGACTAAGCGGTCATGACTGTGCATGCCTTCATTCTGGCCCTCTTCAAGTAAAGAAAGTCTTCAAGTAAAAGAAAGGTGCAAAAGTACAGAATCCTTTTTGTGCAGTTTTCCAGGTTTGTGCTCTGTTAGAGCAAAAGGCTTCCCCTGAGAGGCACAAGTATTTTTGTTATTATCTCTTTGCTGAGTGCTTATTTCTGGCACTTTATTGCTTTATTCACTGGTCAGGCCGTGAACCTAGACAAGTAATTGGCCTGGATGCAACTCGTAAATAATGACTCTGTTAAACATATTCATATTTGTGGTCTGGGTGCCTCATTATATTCTCCAAATGTTACATTTCAGTCATAAATGAAATTGGGTTTTAATACATGAATCTGGAAAATAGCAAACTGAATCAGCACCAACAAAACAGAGATTGTAATGTCTTTTCCCCTTGAAAAATTTAAAAAGTCTCTTACAGGTCAGTTTGACTGTTCTGGGAGTTTTTCTCTAGCTGGTATGGCAAAGCATACTTAAAGGTTTGAGGTGAAACAGGGAATAGAGGTTCCTTAGGATTTGTGACTCGGAAATATGGTTGATCATATTGCAAAACTCTGGAGTGGACCCTGTGATCGAAATGTTGCCAGTTTAATGTTTTGTTTTGTTTTGTTTTGTATTTTCCCCTAATTAAATCTAGATGATTCACATCAGCTTCTTGTGCTGCTCCAGTAAATAAATCTCTACTGAATATATTTTTGAGATTGTGTACATGGAGAGTTATTTTTGAAATAGCTATTCCTGATTAACTCCTTTCATGGTCACTTCATTTTTGTGAGTGGTTTTAGGAATGGATTATGCTAATGCAGAATAAGGTGGTTTTATCATAAAATAAGACCATCCATAAAGCAAAATAACTAAGAATGTCTTAATTTCTGATCACCTTAATCTTTATTGAGTTCTTGCTGCTGAAAAAGCCATTTCTTAGACGCAAAGCTGGTTGGGAACACACGCAAAGCTCCTGACAGCTGCTATGAGAATTTTAATATATATAATATTACATCCCTTATGAAGGGGTGATAAGATTAGCTGGAGTGTAAAACAAGGTGGCATTTTTATAATTCATTGGGAGGGTTTTTGGTCTGACACCCTTCAAATTTGTCTCTTCTTCTGGAACACTTTAGACAGGGATTTTGTGTCCAAAACAATTCAGTAACCATTTTATCATTGTATTTTCTGAAATTTTAGGTGTTCTTCATGTTAGCATTTAGCAACTAGTAGTACTGTATGATATTATTTTTATTCAACCTTTGGATTTAGCATATTAAAAGGACAAGGAGACTTGCTGTAGTTTATTCTGTATGCCCTACTGAAGCATGCTAATTCTAAACTCATTTCTCTGTGAAGTTAAGAAAGCTGGGTAGCCAGGACACGCAGAATGTGTTGAAATACAGAAACAAAATTGCTGCTGCCTTTGCAGTTGCACACTGTAACAGGAATAATTGAGGCATCACAATTACATATCCATGCCCTCCTTTCCTTGACATCCAGAGTGGAAATTTTCACACTTTATTGGATTAATGTTTGTATAATCCTGTTTAAAATAATCAGAATGGAAGGCTTCCAGTGTACACTAAATGTGAGCTGGTGTGGTATAAATTTATTGTGAATGCATTTTTTCACCAATTTCAAAGAAAGTGGTACATGACAATGGTATTTTTTTACTCACTTTGTTCAGTTTAGTAGAAATTAATTGTAATATCTTCCATGACAGTTTGCAGTATTTGGCTCCTGAATAAGATATTCTGGGAAAAAAATCTGACAGCACTAAATAGACGTCAGGTTCCTTTAAAATTCATGCAGATGAACAGAAGACTGCAATATTAAAGCTGTGATTGCTATTGAAACACCAAACCCTAGTTAGCTTCCAAGCAGGTAATGAAAGGATAGATTTCACAAGTGAGATAATGTCATGTAGTTATACAGGTATCCTACAACTCCTGTTTGGTCACCTAAAACAGGTTTAAATTCTTCTTGTTTTTCAGGTCCCAGACAACAACACACCAAGCCTACAGGATCAAACATAAAATAGTAACATCGCTGGAGTGGAAGTGCTGTCCTGGGTACAGTGGGCAAAACTGCCAACCCAAAGGTAAGTAGAGTTGTTAGGGTTTGAGAATATTCACTTCAGCAAAAGAAAACAATGCAGTTTGGTTTGTGAGCAAATGGCTGTGCTGAAAACCAATACAGTCCTTCCCATTAATTTAAAACCAGAAAAAATACCCAGTAAACTAAAATACTTTGGGATGTTGACTCTTCCCTGCACATGAATTTCCAGAGCAGCTAAACAGAATGTCCTTTCCTCTCTTCCACTCTAAGTAAAGCTCATAAAATCTTCAGCCTTATTTCATTTTGCTAAAATATGGAGTTCATATTCAGTGTGCCTCTTTTTTTGACCTTTTAGTTATTGAGCATTGCGGTGCTGGGGATATTAAATTCAGGTCATCTATTGAATGCTCGCTGTAAAATTCATCTACAGCACTGTTACTCTTTTGGCTTTCAGTTTCAGGCTCTATGAATATATTTTATATGCGATAAAATAGTGTATCGATTTTTTCCCCCTCTGAATTGCGTAGGACTTTCGTTGTTCATTTCAACAGTGACTGAATTTTACTAGATATTACACATGGTCCCTGTATAATTGTGCCCTTTTAGACAGAACAGTCTTTTACCTCTGCCCTCATGATCAAACATGTGGCATCATACTGCAGTTTTACATCTGTATAATAGCTATTTCTGTGGTGCTGGCCTTAAGCAAGCAGCCCTTGAAAAATTAAAGATGGCATCAGCATACAAGTTTTAAATGAATGAATATTACAAGAAAGGCCATTAGATGTGATAGGGAATTCAATCAGCAGTGGTAAAGTAGAGGCTATGATTAAAAATTAATGTACGGGAATGAAGAAAAATCACTGTTATTCACATCCAGGAGGGAAATTTCAATACTGAAGAGCCAGGACCTCAGCAGGCACAGAATTCTCCTCTGTGCAGCAGAGTGTGGAGTCAGATATTAACACAGGACACGCTCAGTCGTCAAGGCTGTCCAGTGAGCATGGATCAGAGGTTTTAAAGGTTTCTTTTCAGAAAAATGCAAACATGAGCAAAAATAGATTAAAAAAATGTAAAGCGTAACATTGAGGGGGGAGGTTAGAGTTGATAAAATTGAAATGGTAACAAAACAACAGGGAAACATTGACCAGGAAGAAAAGATGTATAACTCAATTTGTAGTGTCACCTGTGTAAAACTAAGAATAAAGGAAAGTTCTGTGAAGTGTTACAGGAGCAGGCTTGAAATTATATCTCCTGAGTTCTATTTTCAAACCTCTTTTGGCTTGCTGAATAACTTGGAGAAGCCACTTATAATCTGCATAACCAAGTTTACCCATCTAGAAAATTGAGATGACACTTATCTCACAGGGGCACTGGGATATTTAATTAATTAATGCTTGTAGAAGTGCTTAAAGAGATTGGGATGAAAGGTGTTATGTCAGAAAAGCTTTTCTTCCCTGCTTCTGGAATCCTGCCTCCCATGAGGAGCAGACCACCAGCACAAGCCCTGCCTGTATTATTCAATTCCCATGAAGGGACGTCAGCTAATGAACTTGAACAGTTGGGAGCCCAATAGCCTTGTCTTCAGGCACTCCGGCTGGGGAGAGACACTGTAAGCTCTGAGTGGGGCTCTCCAGCGTCACTGAGCCTTCCACTTGGCCTCTCTGTTGTTCAACAACAAAAATGATGCTGAAGGATTTCTGTGCCAGGGGAACTAGGGTGTTCTGACAATGTGTTTTAGATCCTGGGAAGGCACTGTTAGTGTGATGTGGGTTGCTTGTAGCAAATGCTAATTTAAAATGCCTTCTGGTTTAGCTTCTACCTCAGACAGAGTGAAATCATATGTAACTATTTCAGTCTGATAGTTTAGGCAGGAGGAAACACTTGTCACCATCTGATAGTTATTATTAGACATCTGAAAAAGTTATTTGGTAGCCCCGTTGTAACTGCTTGGTTACAGATGCTTCTCAAGGTAATGCAGTAGTGAGTGAAATGGAAGAGATGTATTCAGATCACTGTTTGTAACCTTACCTCCCCTGTGGCAACACATGGCCAAATTGGATAAGACACGGATTCTAGTCCAGCATGGACAATGCAATTTTATAAGAAACTTTTTAAGAATGGAAAAATGTAGACATGATTTCTTATAAGTCTCATGGAACATCACAATATGGACAATTCAACAACTAAAGCATCGTTATTTTGATTTGGGAATATCAAATGCTTAACTGGGAGCAAAACTGTTAAAACAAAAGGACATGTAAGTTCTGTGCTGCAAAGTTCATGACCTGACACTTTTACTAAAAAAAGCTTTATTTTAACTAACTTTGTGCGTATAGTAATGTCTGAGGGGAAGAAATCTCAGTTCCCTCATGCACATATGGCCTCTAAACACTATGTTATGTGTAACAAAAGATTTTAAGAACTGGAAGATGCATCTTCAAATGTAGATCATTCTGTGTTTGAATTCAGCTCTGCTGTGGAGTGAGGCTGAGGTGACCGAATGTGTACGAATCTCCTTCCGTTTGCCCCGGCCGTGGTTTAGAGCAGCGGCCGGCTCTGCCAAAGCCTTTGTCAGCACCGAATTCCCTGGCGTGGCAGTGATGTCCTTTCTCCAGCAGATGGCTGTGCAATGTTCCGCAGAGGAGTGAGAGCCGTCCTCTGCTTAGGTTGAACTGCACACACAAAAGGTAGCAATTCATCTTGAAACATAGAGAATGGGAGGAAACTACCGAACCCCCGTAAGGGATTCCCCTTCAGCCACTCCTGCTTCATCAAAAATATGTTGCAAGAAAAAGGTTCAATTTCCATATTTTTAATATTCCCTGAAATGGTTTTGCGCACTGTGTTTAAAAATACATGGGACAATAAATTATACATCTAGGCCAATATATTGAATGACAGGTCCCTAATGTTGCATTTCGATATGCATTACCCAATATTTCTGATATAACTGGAAGAATTCATTGCTCAGGGTTTTATATTGCTTCTTTATTTGGTTTGTTTGGGTTGCTTTGTTATTGTAAATGGCACCTATAAGGTGGGTCTAGCAGTCTAATATTTTATTTTTTTAGCCTAAACTGAGCATAGCATATCTAATTCTTAAAAGATCTCAAATGTGAGTCATTTGATGCCTATTTTTACCCTAAAGAGTATGTGTATTAGATTTTCGGTCTGGTGCTCCCATCATATCTTCCATTATCTAACATCTAAGATGGGAAATCAGAGCTGTGGGACCAAGGAACATGTAGATGTAATCGCCATACGATGTCTCGGAATCGTTCTGTTGGAAAAGGCCTGAGCCACGCTGGAAGAATGATGTAGGAGAAGCTATATTGCCAATGACTCTTCTGAATTGGTTTCACAAATGAAAAGCCTGAATTTCTAATGGTGCCTGAGGAGTACCTTTCCTATACAGTGATGAAATTTAAAAGGTGCACAGTGTGTGAGACTGTCTCTGGGTGAGGCTCATGTGTGTGTGCATCTCTGGCTGCAGTCCTTGCTGCTGTCAGGGGCAGCGTAGTGCACTATTGGCTCACTCCATTACTGGTTTGCTCCAACAGAAATACTGAATCCTGGGTCTTACAGCAATTAAGTTATCTGAACAGTTCAAAGCATTAGTAAAACAAGCACACAGGGATAAATATATATCCTTGGAACTCTAAAACCGAACAAAACTGTAACGGTTTGAGTATTCTAGAATGTGGAGTTGTGAGTGGGGCAGTTGATTTATTAGGGAGGATGAAAGATAAGATTGATAGCATAAAAAATGTGGTGTCTGTAGCACTAACAGTGTCAGTGAATGCATTTAAAGCAACAGAAAGGCTGGTAAATGAAAGAATAAAAGGACATCAATCAGCTGGTCTTTATCACAGGCAAGTAACTGACTCCCTTGTCATAGATTATATCACCACATCCCCACCTGATAAATCCTATGTAATGAGTTGGGCTGAATGCAAGTATTTAGCAGTCAATAACCATGCCACAGGAAGATAACAGAAGCTGTTTTAAATTATAACTATATGAGGATTTTGTATTTCTTATCAGCCAATCTCAATAGATTCTATGAAACTCTCAGTCCATACGATAATTTCCTCTGAGTTCCTATCTTAATTTTTACAACCCCCTTAATGTACAACATAAAACATCTTATATCACCCTTAAATCTTTTTATCTTGAAATATACTATTTGGAGACGGATGAAACATGGAATTTCTCAATTCAGCATTTTATTCTGTTTCCCTGGAAACTCACATTATGGCTAAACTAGATTTTAATATTTGAACTGTAAAATAATGTCACCATGCCCAAGTTATTCTGCTTGTACTGTACTAAAGACTGGAAATCACATTAGTGCCACATAAGGGGCATTCCTTAGATATGCTTCTCCTGGAACAACATCCACTTCAAAATGTTTCATGAACTGAGCAAGGATATAAAAATTGGTATGAATTTACACTAGCAAACTTATGACCTACTTTGTACATATTTCATTTTTTAAAAAAATAATGAAATGAAAACAACACCACTAAGCCTGATGGCTAGAGAAGTACATCAGGAAGGTGGAAACCTCAGTTTGGTTCCCAGTTATTATGTCAGCTATCATTTGTGAATGAAGGCACTTCACTTTTTTGGACCTCAGTTTCCCCAACTGTGATACTGAAATAATAATAATGTCAGTACAGCTTTTTACAAATTGTTTTGGGATCTTTTAGGATGAAATGTGAAATAAACACAGATAGTCCCATTTGCCATCACCAAAGAAAATATTTATAAAATTATCACCTTTGCGAAGATTTTTTTATGTGTGTACCAGTCACAAATCTCAGATGATATTTGTTGGAACTTGGAATTTGATTATGTTTTGAAATGGTTTGTATTTTTTAGGTTCTGTAACAATGTAATATCGCCATTGCCTTAAGTGGTAACATTTCCATAGCTGAAGACCTGTGTAATCTGTTAAAAAAAAAAAAAAAACAGGCCCAAAATTAGTTTCAGCAAACCTGATTAATTTTGTAGCTATAAAAAGCCCTAATTAATTTTACAGCTGACAATCTCTATATTGTCTTTGTATTGTTGTTTTATATTGTTCTAATATATTCCTCTAGAATTTTTAGCCCTGAGCATTTAAAAATTCTGTTCATTATAAAGAAAGTTTTGGTACTTTAATATTAACACCAACCTCTGCCAATCTTGACAAGCCATTTATAAATCCAGTCAATGTCTTCATCAACAGTGTCCCACACTATATTACAGACGCACTAAGCAGATAAAGAGTCACTGTAGATGAAGTAGGCTTTGGTAAAGTTGGTATAGAAGAGAGAGAGAAAAAATTGTTGTGGAATCACCCAAATTGTCATGTTCTGTGGTTCACTCACCTCCTTTCCTCTTTCTACCTCTTTTAGCTCAAGAACAACAATCAGTTATACATAGCAACCAGGCTGAAAGCAGCAGAACTGTCACTGAGAGGACACCAGGAGCTCCTCAGGACCCCAGTGGGCCAGGTCAGTTGTTACCATTACTATTGCCTCTAGCCCAGTCACTGACCGTGTGACTCGCTAAGATCACTGCAAAAACAATTTGAGGAAAATCCCTGTCTACTGAAGGGACTGGAATGAACCTTCAGAATTTCTAGCAGTCATGATTCAGTGGTATGCTCATCTGATACAGATGGGCAGAAGAAACTGAATTTAAGGGTACCAGCAGCTTAGCATTTATAGAGTGTCTTGTGACTAAATTAAAACCAGGAAAGTATGCTCCATAGAAATATTTAAACTATTGTGTTACTGAGTAAAATAGATTAATTAACCGTTGGGGGGGGGGAAATTTAAAAAATAAACAAAAAATACCAAAACAAAGAAACCCCAAAACTAAATCTAGGGGTAGTAGAGACCAGCACTGGTCATAAAAGAAAGTGTAATGGTGTTAATTGATTATCTGAATGTGTGATTATTGTTATGTATTTTCTTACAAAAGTTGATGCTTTATTCAAAATGAGTACAATGACACTTCAAGCTTTAACAAGGGCAGCTTGGGCGCATTTTAAGCTACTATGTCTAGGATTATCAAATAGCTAAGGAACACAGGGACAGTTTTATACCACAGATGCTTGAGACTATTTCTGATTGCACTATTCATTTGCTCATTTTTGCATTTACTTTAACCTATCTAGACTGTAAGTTTTTTGAACATAATGTCAGTGTTGTCTTGCAAGGGTACATACAGACCATCTAGCATTGTAAGAGCTGGTTAATAACAAAAATGCTTTTATTCAGATAGTGATGTACATTGAGAAGTTATGTTAGATGACTGTGGTGTGAAAAGCTTCTCCACTTCTTGGTCTCTAGGAATGCTGGGTGTCCTCACTTCCTGTTGTATTTATTTTTCATTACCATCTGTATGATTTAAAGTTTACCAGCACAAATATTCCAGAAAATTAATTTCATAGTTGTCTGCATAAATATTTATGGGAACAGAACTTTATTCATGCCAGGCATGTTTGTGCACTCGCTAGACTGGGAGCAGAAACAATCATGGTTTATCAGATCATTCCAATTAACCATTATTTCAAATACTAATTGTTCACTACAAAGAAACATGAAAAGGTATCCATGATTTAGAGGTGTTGAAGTAGTTGGCACACTGTACTATACTCCAGGCTTTACCATCTGAAGTTGTATATGCCTTTGAGGGTGTAGATATGTTGGTAGGGCAGAATTATTTAGAAAGTCTGTGTACTCAGAGCTGCCAACAATCAGCATATCTTGTTTAATTAACAACTAAAGAAACATGTGAAACATGTTTAAATAAGGAAGTAATAAGGGGCCTCTGGTGGTCTAGTGGTTAGGGTGCAGGACTCTCACCGCTGTGACCCGGGTTCGATTCCCAGCCCCCCGGGCAGATGGAGCTCGTCAGCCCTGTGTGGCAATCCATCTAAGAGAAGGTCACTCTAAACAAACCTACGTCCTGGGGACCTCACTGCCACTGTCCAAGTTTGCTTGGCCCCGGCAGATGAACCTCAGGATTAAAGGGTGGGCTCAGTTCAGCGCAAGCTGTGTCTCACCTAAAAAATCCACTGCGCAGGCTCGAAGGGTTAATGACCTTTCCCAAATCTTCGCTTGCGAAGACTGGCCATTATTTATTAATTTGAAAAAAATCATCCTCTGCTTGTAATATACTCCCCAGCAGTGAGCGAAACTGCATTTGTCAGGTAAATTTTTTATGGCAAATTATATGCAAGTTATTTGGCAGCATTCTCTACTTACTGTCAAATAAGCTTGTAGTTTACACGGTGAGGAGCCAAAAGATGGACATGTGAAATATGGTGTAAAGGATGCATGTTCCTTGAACTTTCTTACTACCTCCCTTTCTTTTGGATCTGTTGATGCTTTGGTTATGGATGTCTACACTGGCTTTCTGCATAATCATCAGCTGTTACACACTCTAGTGTTATTGTCACTCACACAGTTGGCCTATATCCGAAAACATTTTAAAGAATCAAATGTATAAGGCAACTTATGTTCTCAGATCTGTGTTTTGCAGTTGTCAATATACTGTTCTGGGCTGGGATGTTCATGCATGCTGGGAGAACAGGATGTCAGAATTGAGATCACCACAGGGTTTTATGGAGACAATACACATGTATGTGCTTATGTCATATATGTTTTTACTTTAAATCATGACTGAGAGACAGAAAAAGAGAGGGAAAGAGTGAATCTGGCATGAAAATGTAGAAAAGTATTTCAAATGGGAGTTAGGAGTCTGTTGCCCATTGATGATATTGTGTTAGCAACCAAGTTTCTCAGTGGTGGAAGGAGGAGAATGTTGTTTAGTAAAGCAGACAGGACATATATAAAGAAGTGAGCACTGGAACGTGCCACTTCTTTTAGTAGGAATTATGCTCTGAAAAATAAATCTGAAATTGGAATCTGAGCTCCACATTAATTACATTTTAGCTATTTTTTTAAATCAAAGTGGGTAAGTCTAGAAGGAGAGAGATACCTCTTCTGGGTGCCAACACTGCAAACATGACGTGGGGTCAGGACTGACTGCCCTGATCCGTCATTCCATCAGAAGCTGCCATGAATCCACAAGCCAGATTCTGTTTCCAGCTCCCACTATGCAGCCATGCCACTTTCAAGCATAAACCCTCACTTTCAGCTTCATCTATGTAGCTTCTCTTCTTCCCTCAGTCAGAACTGATAGAAACCAAACTGAATAAAGCATTACACCCTGCAGGTTAGGTATCAGTTTGGGTGGCTGTGCATGAGCCAGTAATGAATTCAAATCCCTTTTTGATAGTAACAATTCAACCAGGAGCAGAAGTATCCAGATCTGTTTGTCTGTCACAAAACAGTATGACCATGAAGAATTTTCAGACAAAGATCTATCAATGGCCTGTCTCTGCAGGGCTATTGGAGAGAATTGCCAGAGTCTAAACTAGGTGTTTGAGTCATAAACACACTTTAGTATCTGTGTAAGTAGACACCTTGGGCAGAGAAGACAGCTGGAGATGCTAACAAAGCTAGCCTTATTCACCAGGCTCTACCAATTATGACTTTTACTACCAATATACCTCTGCAGGAGAGCATTCTTAAGGGTGTTGGCATGCTTCATCTGTGGTGACTGGGTGCATTTAGTGAATTTTCTGGATTTTCCCAAATGCTATCAAGTTAGATAAGCCACATTTATTTTTTACATACTAGAATTTTGAAGAGTGAAAGTCATCAGAAGAAGATGCCCTTTTACATATGACTTGCTTGGGGTTTTTTGGAGTCTTTAGACCCCTGTGCTTAGACAGGATTTCTGATTATAACTGTTTAGTGCCATGGGAATAGACACTGGCGCCATAATGAAAAGTGACAAAGGATCAATAGCAGTACTGTAAATTTACACTAATAAATATTAGTCTGTACTGCTAAAGAATCTCTTTCTTAGCAGTTTATTAAGTCATAGCATGGCCAGAATCATGTGTCTAACATCACGTGTCTAATGTAGCCCATTTAGGCTGAATTGTTGAAGGAGCTGACGAGATTTTCCAGCTTTGCTTACAGGGATTCGAGAATTTAATTTTATCAGCATCTTCTGAAAATCCCAGACTAAGTTTGATTACTGTCATCTGTGAAACTCAGATGGCTAGCTGAAGTCATGAGGAGTCCTTATTTCAAGATCAAGGTTTTCTTCACCGCCTTAAAAGCATCCATCTAGGCCTTTTTTTTTCCTGAATAGACTAAGAGTGTCAGGAACAATTTTAGCAGATTTTAAAATAAACTTGGCTTCATAGGTTGAGCATCTATTCTTAATGACAGACTAATGATTATTCCAAAGTCCTTTATGTTTTAGCTGTTTTTCTGCCTTGCTGCTGTGTTAAACAAGTCTTTATTTTGACCTGAACAATGAAAAGATGATGTATTGCTTCAGACACAAGCCTTGCAAATTCATGAAGTTATGTTATAAATAGTAAGTAAAAATGAATGCTTCTGTGATTGTGTTAAAGGAGATAGACTAAATGAGGGATAACCGAATATCCTGTAGGATGCTAGGGGGAGAAAGAATGGCATTATGTTGATTAAAATATGCTAACCATTCAAAATACTCTTGTAGAATTATAAATACTTTATAACGGATACGGATGCTTCAGCAATTAGTTACTGCTGTGCTGCTGAACCTCACTAATACGTGATACATGACAAAAATCAAGATGATTCACTGAGGACTAAAAATTCAGAAACTTTTCACCCCACTTTCAACTAATGTCTTTTAAGTCAATTACACTTCCTTTTTTTTTTTCACCCCACAGTGGTTTAACACTATTTTTTTTCTTCTAATTTTGTTCTCTGACCAAGCACTTACACAAAAAATGAACGAGAAGATTAGCAGTCAAGAGATGAAACTGACTTTTCTACAGAAGAAGGTTGACAGCATTGCGGCTGCAATGAATGATGTGAGCAAGACGCTTTCTTCTCTGGAAGGCAAAATCAATGAAGATAAGGGCAGAGACTTCCAGTCTTTTCTAAAAGGTAAGAAAAATAAATTAATGTAATCACTCACCCTGCAAGGTACCAAAAAAAAAAAAAAAAAAGGCTAAAAGCCTTCATGGATTGTCCTGTGCTATTGCTCAACATTTATGGGGAGAACTCATTTTTAATTTCATTTCATAACAGAGGGATTTGTTTATTTCACCATTTTTTATAGTGTTTTTCATAATGAAAAAAAATTTATATTCTTGGGTACTACATCCTCTACATGTTAACTTAAGCCATTATCAAGGCATTTTCAGTTACACAGAACTTCTGCAAATATTCTTATCTCTGTTTTTGTTTATCTGACAGCAGATAAAGGTTGTAGTATTTGCCTTGCTACCAAGTCTAACTAATATGCCTTAATACATAATTCACATATGCAGGGGAAATATATAAGGAATTCTGTAGTGGTTGTATTAATAACATGGCAAACATCATGCTGAATAATTCACTGACCATACCTTTGATAAACATCTGTACTCGTGTTCCGTATATGAGAAAGACACAGTTAGAGATCAGGAGCTTGGACAGATCCTCACCAGCAGAATTATACATCCATTTTTTGTGAATCCTGCAGCAAGACCTGTTTGTTACCCAACTACAAATGGTGCTTAACAAGCAGATTCAGACTGAAACTTTCATTTCCTTGATGTGCAATATTTTTCTCGTTTTTCAGGAATTTTTCCTAAACTTTAGAATCTTTTCCCTTTACACTTTAGAATCCAGAGGATTTTTCTACTGATTAAAAATAGAACAAAGAATCTGGAACTCCTTACGTTGAGATAAAACTTCATGAAACAATAAGTGCTTCCGTATACCCCTCATATTTACCAAGTTGGACCCTATTTCTTGTGTTTTCAGTCCTCTGTCTCCTGAGTTGCTCCTGCCATGTGCTAGATGGCTCCCTTGTATGCAAGTTTATTCCACCTCTTGATCAATGACCTGCTTTCACCCCTCCACATATTGCTAGATGGCATTCTTGACCTTTGGGTATACATTTAATTTGTCTTTGAATATTTTCCATTTCCCTTCTGCTTTCTCCTCATTCTTTTTCATATTCCAGTCATTCTATCTGTCTTTTTCATGCTAGTCTAACAGGTGATTTGCTGCAACCTGCGCTCCTGCTTCTCCATTCCCTATCTATATTTCAGGGTCTAAGTCCTAATTAAAATGTGCTGTCCAAAAAAACCCCCATTATTTCACACTTCTCTTTAAATGTGTTTCAAACCTTTATTATTTTTATGTGCAATGCTTTATATTACACCTGTTTAGACAAAATCTCCAGTTGATGGCCCTTTTTTGATTTATCTTCTCAATCTATCTCCTAACCAAGTAGCTCTAATGAAAATGATGCTATCAACAACATTTCTTGACTCTAATAATGGGCATTCTAATACAGGTTATACTTGGCTTGTACATAGGTAAACAGCAGAAATGAGGGAAGGAGGGGAGAAAGAACAAGGTTAATGTTTTTGTTGGCTTTTATATGTAGTGACAAAGGGCAACTGTGGTTTCTGTCCAGAAAATGTCAGTCAGTTGTACTCCAAATGCATAAAGAGCATCCTAAAGTAGCAGGACCTGGAAAGAGTTTCCATGCTGTCCTGTAACTTGGTACAGAGGTGCAGTATAGGCACACCAGACTTGCTAAAAATTACACTTAGAAGCTCCACTGTAGAAAACTACAACTTTCTCCACTACCATTGCCATCCTGAAGCAATGCACTTTCAAAGCACACTTAGGTCTTTAGTTGCTTCATGCACCTCAGACTTTTTCCTTCTTCATCTACTTTTCTGTTTTCTTCCCAAGGTGCCCAGGTACTTTGCTCACAATCCATACATCAGCTTTTTTAATTATCACAGAAATTCCAAATTCTGCCCAGCTTTGTATAAGGGTTTGTTAGGAGTGAGGTCTGATTCTGTGACCAAGCAATTCAGTACAGTTTAAAAAGTCTTTAATTCTTAGTTTCATCTGTAAAGGGACTTTGGGGACACAAACCTGCCACTTGTTAATAGGGGGTAACACTCACTGGAATAACTGATAAGCTTCTCTAATTCGATTTGTTAAACCTGTTGTGCATTTTAAAAATTGCTTTCAGTACTCAGGAGGCTGTTTGCACTTTTTACTTAGGGAAAATAATTTGGTATTCTCCCTTTAATTTAATAAACTCTGCTTACTTCTTGATATTGTTTTCTTCCTCCTTCAACTCCATATGCCTTTAAAAATGAACTCAACAATGGAGTGTTAATCACTTCCAAGTCAGAAATGTCATTTACAGCTGCATATATAACCTTAATTCAGTCTCCTGTGTACATACATTTATTTTGCACATTATTCTTCAAATAATTGAAACTGCAAAGGGAGTATATGTTGACACAAAGTAATTACACCCTTTGGATTTCATCCAAGAAGTTAAAATTGAAATTTATAATCTCATAAAAAGTGCAAAAGGTCTTTAATGTTCATAGGTAGTTTGGACCTTTCTATTTCAAAATGAGCAAGAGAGAAATTGAGTTACATCCCTGAGTGCACAGCACGTATTCTCAGCTCAAGCTTAAGAATATACTCAATTGTCACCTACAATACAAGTTTGGGTCAGGTCTTTCTGTGGAGAAGTGTGCTCCCACAGCCCCTGGTGGGCTTTGGAGTAGCACTTATTTACTTGCTACCTAGTTGTCCTGGCCAGCAAGCAGTGGAGAGAGAAACCCAAAGCTGTCTGTTTTATCAGGCTCTACACCCCCTTGGAAATGGGAACACCTGAAAACCAGAGCTGAGCTCCATAATGCACTTGCAATCCAGCTAAACGGAGTAGGAATAGGAGAGAGGGTGGCTGGCACCTTTTTGGCTGTCACAGAAAGAAAAGGTATAGATCCTGTGGAACACCTCTCTCAGCAGAATGGTCTGTTATCAAGATTTGTTGCTGAGACAAAGGAATTTAATTGATTCCTCACAGAAGGTTTAGAGTAATCTTGATTCTTTCCACAGCCATTAAACTTTTCTTCACAGCCCGCTGTGTCTCAGAGCACAGAACATTTTTCAGCATCATAAAGTAACCTGACCAAATCATCACTTAGAATGGTTTCGCTACATGACAGTTATTTGACTCTGCGTTCACATCTTGGTTCTTCCTCTCAGCTACCAGGACAGATATTTCAGTGTGTAAGTGTGCACATACATGTGCATGTTCATGTGCATACATCTGTCTAGTCATTCACTTGCTCTTCAGGTAGTAAAGAGAAAAGTAATAAAGGTAATCTCAGTATTATCACTGTTGTTTATTATGCTTTGTGTAAAATTGCTGTTGACGGTAGCTGAGTTTGTCGCTTATGAAACTTCACGTTATATTTCTGAAGTGGCTCTTTCCTAGGCTAGGCAACTTAGTGCACCTGCATACTATATCCTGCCTGGAAAAAAGCCACCACCTGAACATGTGAAAAACTACTGTGCTTCTCTCTAGCTTGCTGAACAAAATCATTTTCATTTGGAATCCTTTTGCACCCTTGGAGCCCAAAATTGCATTGCTTTTCATGGGTTTGATTTCCTGACCTTTTACTGCCCTTGATGAGAATGTACCTTCAAATAAGTTTTTAGAATGTGCCTTGGTGTTCTACAGACAAATCAATAAAATCCAGGCTATAGAACTAATTGAGAGGAATATAGGGGAAGGCAACAGAGAATTTCTGCCTTTATCAATACAGTTTTAATCAGAGAACCTATGGTCATCGAAGCATTGTCAATGTTGAAGGGTTTAACCATTATATCACAAGCTGGCTACAAGTGTTCATTGGGTTTAGGAAAAACATGTAAAAAATGCTTTAGTGTTTTCCTTTGGAGAAAAAAATAATAAAAATCCTCCTAATCTCACACCAGAGCAGAACTACTGCTCTAATTAATTACAATATATTATGCGGCATTCTTTTTTTTATGACAGTCTTGACCCATCTGAGGCTATATGGGAAACATATTTTCATGTTATTCACAGGAGTAGAATTCCCACACATTCACCTCTGCCTAGTACTTTTCAAAATCAGTATTCCTAGGAGCTATTTAAGGAGTTGCAGTCTGCAAGACTAAAAGTTTCTACAGTTAAAATGTCTGCATTTTGAGCAGTTGTCATGTTACTAACTTAAGCTATTCAATAAGGTTATTCTTTGTATTTTTGTTCTTTCTCACTACAGTGTTTCATATGGTCACTTAGCACATACAATAGGCAGGTCATAGTCTCTGCTTTCACTTCTTGATCATAATGGTTGGTTTTTCCTTTACTTTTCTAGTGGAGAAAAGACACATCATTTTATAAGAGAGCCACAAAAGCACAGAGATCTCTTTTCAGTGCTCAGAAACCACTTAAGTAGGAGATCAAAGTTGAAACCACATGCAGAGTCTGAATTTACCTTTTCAAAATAACAGCAAAACTGTTGATTTCAGTAGAAACAGGGATGAATCCTCAAACACTATTAGACATCTTCTACATTTCTCAGGTTTAAATTTTGCTCTGTGGGGCAGCGATGTGCGTGTTTTACTTCTGTACAACACTGTGTTTTCTCACATTGTGGGAAAAACTAAGATGTGGCTAATACAATTGGTTTGATTGTTTCTGTATTTCTCCTTTTCCCCAAAGGTCTCAAATCCAGAAGTGTCAATGAATTAGTCAAAGACATAGTCAGAGAACACTTTAAAGTATTTCAAGGTGAAATGCAAGAGAGCATGGCTCAAATTTTCAAGACTGTGTCTAGTTTGTCAGGTGAGCTTGAAAATACAAAAGAATTAGTCAAGCACCTGAATGAAACCCAACAAAAATTTGCTCAGGAGAATGACAGTGGGCCAACAAGACTTGACATTCTGGAGCTAAAGAGTCACATGGTGCAGATGAAAGAAGAAATGGCCCTCGCTTGTGACAAGCCTTTGAAAGCTTTACAAGAAAAGCAGAAGTCATTGGAAATTAACTTGGAGCACCAACAGTCAAGAAGTGCCATTTATTATGAATCTTTAAATAGGACTCTTACTGAAATAAGAGATGCTCATGAACAACTGTTATCAGCTGAACAGTCTTCAAGACAAAGCATCCCTTCAGCAGATAAAGTCATGGAGTACAATCTTACAGAGTACATGTTCGCACTGCATGAGAAAGTAAAGAAACAAGGCATGATGGTGCTGGAGATCTATGATGATTTAAGAGTCCAAGACAGCAAGATCAGCAATCTCAGTGTTGCGCTGGAAATTCAGAGAGACTCTGTTCTGGGGGTCTGTGATGACATGTTGTCAGAGAGCAGAACAAATTTCCAAACACAGCTGGCAGCAACCCAAGAGAACATGCTTGTCCTAAACAAGAGTCTCTCTGACCTGTTCCTACCACTGGACAATAAGATGGACAAAATGAATGAGCAAATTAATGATTTGTGCTATGATATGGAGATCTTACAACCCTTGATTGAACAAGGGGTACCTTTTAGTCTGACTGCAGAGTATGAACAACAAATTCAAGTTAAAGATATCAATGAGAAGCTTGAAAACCTTACTACTGTCATTGACATAATGACTTCTGCAATGAAGGAGCTTTCCAAAACTCAGGAAGTACTTAAAAATGAGTCTCAGGCTTATCAGGAACTGCTTGAGAGTCGTGTTAATGAATGCTCCATGGAAATAGAGGATGGCTTAAACAAGACCATGACAGTAATAAACAGTGCTTTTGATTCCATTCAAGATAACTATGTCCTGAAAGATATGCTACATGCTTTAAGAAATGAGACTGAAATCTGCTGTGGCAGAGTTGAGAAACTGGACAGCATCCTGGCTTTCATTCCCGAGTTCCAACAATTGAATGAATCCCTCCAGACACTGCTCAATAACAAGAAGTATGAATTCACTTCACAAGTAGCGCCATCTCTTTCTGATCTTCCATACAAGGAGTCTGACAAAAGTATCCTCCACAATTTCAGTAGACTTCTTTACATCTTAAATGATACAGCATCAAAAGTGGAAAATCAGCAACAAGATATCAGCCGCCTAGAAGAAAAACTACTTGACTCTGTGGAGGAATCAAAGGACCATGAAGTCCGCCTTCTGAACGTAGAGTCAAAAATTTCCAAGTTTCTGGCAAACAACTGTGTCTCACTGAAAAGAACCAATGCTGCCTCAACAGAGAAAGAACAAGTGGTCTCACTTCAGCTTCAGACACTGAGTTCCAGAATCAAGGCCCTGGAAGCCAAGTCGATCCGTTTCTCAAACGTCATCCCACTAGTGAACAAGACGGCTCATGAGGCCTGGGGGCTGTGTCAGGTTACCAACAACAGCATCCAGAGAGTGAACGCGAGTATCCCTGTGCTAATTAAATCTGCTCAGCCAGATATACCCCTGCTGCAGAGAGGCCTCAAAGAGCTCATTGAATCTGTCCTTGAAGTAAAAGCAGGAACTATTTTGACAAATTTAACCCAGCATGTTGACGTATCAGTGGCAAATGCAGTGAACAATATCACCAAATTCCAGAAGCAGATGAAGCCAGTTATAAAGAAACCAGCCCCAGCAAAAAAAATAGCAGCAAACATCACCACGAGCCTGGCAAGCCGAAGTCAAAGAAACACGGATAATACTATAGATCCAGGTAAAGCATTTTGCTCTACTAAAAATCAGGGTGTTTTAACAAAGGCTTATGTAACCATTGTGATGAACTGAGTGGCAGAACTCGACTGAGGGTAAGAAAAAGTCTAAAGACTGCCAGAAAGAGTGTTTCAGAGGAACTTGAGATTACTCTAGTCTCTTGCTTACAAGAGAATTTGTTTTTCTTATGAGGAGACTGCACTGAGGCATCTAGAAGCTCCATTTTAATATTCCTAAATTCACATCATTTTAAGATACATGTGCATGCACACACACTCAGCTGAGAACCTGACCTTTGAAATGTAACTGACAGTTTAGACAAAATCTAAAGAAAAAGATGTTGTGTCTGCATCTCAATTAGTAATTTCAGTTAAAAAATGTGTATACAAGCTGGGAGAGAAATATGGAGTTGCATCAGTACTTTGCAATGTCAGCAGGGATGAAAAGTATCAGAAATCTGAAGCAAGTGAATACACCAAATGACTGTAATGAGGCTTTTGCCGACTCCTTCAGTAATTCATTGAAATTACAGTTACAGTTATACAGTGTGTTCTTGCAAAAGAAGGAGTGCAGCCAATAAAGCATGTTTGGCTCAAATCCACCTGGAGAACAGCTCAGTTGAGTAGGAGCTTCCATTCTTAAAATGGAAACTTTGAGTGTGATTTGCTTCTGAGCTTAAATTCAAATGTCATCATGTGAAATGAATTCATATGAATGAATTCACAGAAGTACAAACTCTGAATTATGACTTTTGGAATCATACTTGAGTGAAAATCAATAGCCCAAGATAATGCTTCATGGAAATATAATTTCTGGCACAATACAGAAAATGAAGAGTGACTAAGTGACTAGAAATCCTGAGATGATTCTAATTCATGTTAAGATGATACAGATTCCTTAATGACAGAGACATGCCCAGGTAGTTTTGAAGATTCAGACCTAAACCTTTTCTGTAAAGCACTCTTAAACTTATGAATATTTCTAAAACAGTATTTGGTCCCTATTGCATGCAGATGTGGAAGTAGTAGGAGCTATCACTTTTGTTCATGTGCTAAGGCCATGGACAATCTTCTTTGTCCTCTCTCTTCCTTCCTTTGCCCGCCTTGCTCCTTTGTCTCCTCCTGTCCTAGGTACAGTGTTTCTCAATAATCAATGGAAAGGATCATTTTTAAAGCTCCAGTCACACGAGTAGCTCGGCTTCTGCTGAAAGCAATCCCCACCAAAGGATTTCAGTCCTTGATTACCTTCTCAGTTAGAGAGGGGGCACAGCTATTCCAGCAGGCAGTCACGCTTAAAAATGCACCAAGATTTGCCATGGTCTTACTACAAATTAGTTTGAATATTTTGCTACTAAAAATGGCAGTTCTTCCTTAGTCATTTCTGTGTTTTGTCTGTTCCTGGCACTGCATAGGATGGAAATTCAAAACCTTTGTTAAAATTAAGAGAAAACGAGATATGATGTCTTTGATCTTTCCCACATCATCTGCTTTGTTGGAAAATATCATTGGTGCTATTTGCCTGGAGCACAGAAAGGTGCCACCTGCTCTGTCTTTCACTCCACATTAATGAATTAATGTCTTTCCTATTTATTATTTATCTCATACTGAATTTTAACAAATAACTTGCTTGATAACATTGTACGTATTCTCACTCCTACAGAAAGTGCAGATCTTGTGGATGTTAAGAAGCCTTATTTCTACACAAGGTTTCTACGTAGCAATGTTTATTCAGACTTTTCCATCTATAATGAGTTTTTGTACTCAATAATATTGAATGCCTAGCAAAGTCATATGTTACATTTCTGTAAGTTGAAGAAGTAAGGCCATTATCCTAATTAACAAGTATCCATCTTCTGGCTGGTAGATTTTGCTTCTCCAAGAAAGCTTTTTCTCTCAAGTTCCAGAACACCACCCAGAGATTTGTGCCATCTCTACTAAAATTTGTCAAAGAAACCCTGAGGCATAATTGGCTAATTATAAAAAGTATTTAATCTTAGACTGTCTTTTTCAATTAAGAAAAAAAATGCTAGAAAGATGCGAATGACAATTCTCATTGATTCCAATATGATCAATATTTGATCCTACTCTAACAGATTTGGGTTCTCATTGGCTTTAATGTGTTCAGGATTTGACCCTGACGTAACACTTTCCTAGGCAGTTAGTTGAAATCAAGACAAAACAATGTGAGTTTGCGTTGCATATGCAGGGACATATACCTTTGCAGACTTCCTATATTGTGAAATGAACTAAAGAAAAGGTTTATGTCAGATAGAGGCTGCACTACATGTGTTAGAGGTGAAAACACTAACACTTTACCTGATACTTACTGTAATGGTAACCCAGGGTGGATAAAAAGTAGTGGTCTTAAGACAGCTTAAACATCTAACATAGGGGATATGACAGCCCTTACAAAATATATATATTCAGTGACTCTTCATTAGTCTTGCATATGGATTATGGTTGGTCTTACCTTCCAATGAAAATACTGTTCTACTGCAAAAATGTGTGATGCAGTGTAAGGGGAACTTAGCTCTGTTCATATTTGCCTGTTGCTATTTAGTGCTGTGTCTGTTTTCTAAGGAGTCTAGAGGCTGCAGTGCTTTCCAAAGGTCCATGTGCTCTCTTGGTGTGAGCTTTGCTTTATTCAGATTATGCCACCCTCCCATCAACATGAATAACTGAGAAAAGCTGTGCTTCACATATTTATGTATTTAAAACAGTGCATCTTTGTGAGAGGTAATTTCTTTCATTTCTCATTTCCTTTGTATTTAATTCTGATTTTGTTTTCACAAGATTTCTGACTCTTAACAGAAATGCAAGCTTCCATTGTTGCTTTATCATCCAAGCCTGCAGTGAAATTAACCTATTTAAATGTTTTCCATATTATTTTAATTGCACAAGTGTCATGGTTATTCCATTTCAGTTTGATGACCTACACCTCAATTTTGCATATTTAGGCTTTAGACTAATGGATTAATGAAACTGGTTCTTTGTTTTTAAATTGATGATCCTAAAATCATCACACTGGAAGTATTAAACACCTCTGCTTAACAGAGAAACAGACTTGCCAGAGTCCAAGTAGCTCAGATGGGTGTTGACAACCTGCCCCCATGCAAAACCAGAGGGCACAGCTGAGGCACCTCTCCTCCTTGCTTTTTGCACAAGAGTACTGTGGGTGAACCTTTGTGCTTCTTTGCAGCACAAACACCCTAAACAGCTTATACCTGAATTTCCTGACAGGGCCCAGAGCACCTTAACTATCCTGAGCATCCTGACCTAGCCCCTAGACTGCACACCCTGCCCATGGGACTGGGATCCCTCTTTCAGCTCAAGCCAAAATCCAAGGCCTTTTTAGTTCTGCTAGACCGTGACTAACTCTGGTTACCATGATCAACCTGCTGTCACAGGTGGTAGTGGAAGGCTTAGACAAATTTGTTAAAAAGCAAAGCCTTGCCAGTGAGTCTCAAGGTACAGAAAGGACTCATTTGCTTTCTAAACCCCTTCTCAGAGAGGAGTCTAGGTGCAGCTAAACCCAGTCTTAGCCTCGGATTATTTTAATAGTTTAAATTTAAGGAATTACAGAGGTATGATTGAACAACTTTTGTCCCGCAAGTTTTGATGATTGGCAAAATGAGAACATTTATACAAAATGAATAATTTATTTCATAGAAATGATCAGACAGAAGATCTTAATCAGAACTATTAGTACACAATATAAACACTAAAAATCTACTGGTAGAGTATAATATAGCATAATGTAGTATAGCACACTGTAACAAAGCAATTATTGAAGCAGTTCTATTAAAGCTAGCAAAAAGGAATAATTATAAAGTAGAGATCTGATGAAACTCACCCATACCAATGCCCATGGGGAGACCTCTTTCTCTCAGCCTCGAGGAGTAACCTTGGAGGGCATCCCCAGCCAAGGGAGGAATCTCCACACATACACTCCAAGAAGGGTTATGTCAGAAGAACCTGACTATATGCAAGGAGACTGGACTTTCATAGTATAAAGTGATTGACTGCTAGTTACAGATCTACTAGCCAGCAGACTAGCTATCAAATCCTATTTCAATAGCAGGATGCATACTTGAAGTCTGGTGAACCAGGATGGTCTTAGCATGCTTTAACACCAAGACAGCACCCCGGGCACCAGCGGTTGATAACTTACATTGTCTTGGATTATAGGTCTTATCAGGGGTAGGTTTTCCTGCTACACCTGCCATGCTCTGCTTGTCACCTGTCCTGGTGAGGCACCAGCCCTGCTGTTACCTTCAGTTCCTGGGTGCTGGCCCAGGTGAAGCTGTCTTTTTCCTGTTCCCTGACACTCCTTGCATCTAGAATCCTGGGGATAGCCATTGCCTTTATCACTGTCAGACTGAGAGTGCTGAACCAGAGGTGATTAATAACTGTAGGCTGACAACCAGTTTGACCCTGTGTAAGCAGGGTGGTTTAGTGGATTCTCAGGCACTTCCAATCTCCTAGGACTTCCTGAGAAACAGTTACTGATAACTAAATATTTAAAAAATGTTGGCCAGTTACTTCCTGTTCAGAAGAATTTCCAAACTTAACCACTGGAGTTACTTCCTTCCATAAGGAGACCATTAAATTGCTAAGTATTTGATTTGCTTCTAAATAACACTCTAGTAGGTACTGACAGAGCATCATTGCTTGTTTGAAGATTTGTTTGCACAGCATTGGCAGTCTATTTCCCAAAAGAGCTTCTGGATATTTGCCCTCCGAAAGAGTAGGAAAACTGAGCATTAACTTGCTATCCTCACTCCTACCATACCAAGTGTAATAAGCAACTGCATTCAGTTTATTCTCTGCTATTAATAGCTACAATTTAAGCCTTTAATTTACACTCTCCGTCTTTTACTGATCTACACTATTAAGTTGTGAAAAATTAATTAACAATAAAATATGTACTCTAGTAGGAAATCTTTTCCTAGCCTGAACGTCTTGGCATCTTACTCCAAGGAGGGAATACTCTGTCCCAGAACACCCTTCAGTAAGGAAAAAAGAAAAAGAAAATACTGGACATAGGAGTAGCTTCAGCCAGAAATGACAGCAGAAACATGCTATTGTAGCATAGTTACGTAGAGATTACCTTCACAGTGGAGATCTATGGTATTTGCCTCTTACTCTGAAAATCCTAACTTGACTCAACTCCACAGCTTCTATTTCTATCAAATGGAAGAGCTTCCCAGCTGCTATTAAGCAATGCTGCACCTGGAGGGTTAATATAATGTAGATAAAACTATGCCTGAATTTGAATTAACTCCAAGGTTAAGTTCAGGCAAAATCACCCCTCAGCAGACTTTTAAAACAGTAGTCTCAACATCATTGTCATTTCCTTTTTGTGATCATTTTCCTGTTTCTTGGATTTACTTCTTGTTTATGATAAGCAGAGACCAATTAACAGAGAGACTGCCGTGTTCTTACACAAAGCTTTTGTGTTTTGGGAATATGATATGGTCAGCACAATCAGCTATTTTCCTTCCTTTTCTGCTTTCCTTTCACGCTTGGTAAATATGTGGATGCTTGGTAAATGTAAGTGAAAAATAACTTCAATTAAGTGTGCAGCAAAACTATTATCTGAGAAGAAAACCATTATTTCCTCATGTCCAGTTGCCTGTGCTGTGACCCCAGTCATGACAGTCCCAAATTACTTTATTTCAGGCATTAAGGGATGGACATTATTTTCTGTGGAAGGAATTACTGTTGTGTTTTTAAATCATATGCTATATCAGAGTAAATTCAAGTGTCACTGTAGCATGTGCCTTAGCATTCTGCTCACTGAACTAAAATATCACACAGAAATAGTTTGCCTTAATGCATCAGTCTGTGAAATGGCTGATTACGAATCTGAAGATAACATGAGCATTACTGAAATATCTGTGTGAAGCTGCAGCTCAACATTTCCCTGCCAATAAGTAGATCCTTTTACGCAAGACTTTTCCAGTTCTGACCTACCAATGTAGATTTACCATCACAGGACTGTGTGGAGTTCTCTTTCCAGAGGTCTACTGGCAGTTCCTGGCAAAAAATATTTACTAAAACGTATGACTTTCATTTAACCAAAACAAGAGAAAAGAAAAATGTATGGTTTGGGAACGCCTTGTATTCAGAATTTTTCATAGCATTATTTAATTTTTAATCTGACCTGAATTTTCTTCCCCCTAAAACTTATGACAGCACATTATACAATTACACTCAGTAGTTGCTGTCTCAGAGCTCAGCAGCACTGGCCTGACAGATTTTTCCTTATCGGCTGAGTGTGATTTGGTCAGCTCATACATAGTCGGGAACAGAGGCCAGGACATCCTCAGCAAGGCTGCTCTGCTCTGCTCTGTTTGGTGTAATTTTCATTGCCTGCAACAGAAAACTTCTACAACAATCTCTGCAGACATCCTGGAGTTGAGTTTTCCAGGGACAAGTACTGGAAGTGGTTTGGATAGCATTAAAGATCTTTCATCACCAGGAGCCAGACTCTCCTGCAATGGTTGCTACATGTCTGGGTGGGTCATGTCATAGACAAGACAGTCCAACCTGCACACTAGCAGTACAAAATTTGTATTTTGGTACACCCAAGGATTAGCTGGCTCTGTCCAGAAAAAGCAGCATGATCTAACTTCTTGGAAGCATCTTTTACCTTATTGCGTGTACTTGACCCTCTGAGACAAGCAGAACTTGGCACTTAGAGGGAACTTTGAATATCTTGGGGGCTTGCTGAGTTCAAGTAAAGATAGACTGGACCAGCAAAGGGTCTGAACAGCCTGGACAGGATCTGAAGTTGTCCTTCACAAAGAATTTCAGCAGAAATTATGCATTGACAAAGAGGCTTTACAAAATACTGTAAGCTTGGCAAGTGTCGCTGTAATGACATTGCGACTGAGGTTGTTGGTTTTCCTCTCTCTCTTTCACAGGGCAGTATTCAGCTTGTGTCAGTTCCCCGTGCCAGAACGGAGGAACCTGTATCAATGACAGAGAGACTTTTGTTTGCGCTTGTCGCCACCCCTTTGGAGGAGTCAACTGCAGCGTGAAGCTGGGGAACGACAATTCCCTGAGCGTCGGCAAGTACAGAATTTAGTAGAGCAATATGCTGGCAGTATGGGCCTCTGCCCCAGGGCCTAATTAGAGAGCATTTGCTGGTCAGAGGTCTCACATTTCTCTTTAATGAGTACCACCTCTAGTAGCAGTGTCCGGTGTTTTGGTGCTGAAGACATCAATCCCAGTGGGTGACTCATGATCTCTTTCTTTAATATGACCAGATGATGGGATTAAATTGGTTTGGGACCTGCCACAATAGCTGGAAAGCTCCCTGATGAAATGTGCAGAGTGGAGGGTGCGCAATAGATGTGTTTGAACATGATGTCATGGAGTTTGTAGGGGGAGGTAAAATCACATCTCTGGGGAATACTAGCTTTAACAGGGCCATAAATGCTCTATAAATACTAGTAGTTACCACAATGTGTGGGGCTATGGCCTCAAGGAGTCATGTTAGGCATGCCTCTGACTTTCATCAACAAAGGATGTAGCCCTTGAAAGATAATTTCAATTAAAAAAAAAAAGAAAGAAAGAAAGAAAGAAAAGTGGAAATTATGCTTATTCAGTCCAGAAAAAAAGTAAATAATTTACATCCAGGCCACATGGAATGTGAATTATATGCACCTTTCAGCACTCATTTGGCTGATTTTCACTCATGACAGCATATGAACAGTGAATGAAATAATTTGTACAAAAACAGGTAATGATAGTGTGCAGGCTCAGCTTGAAGAGAAACACATATACTTTTATTCCTTCATTTAACATCAGGAGTGCTAAACCTCTTCAGTGTTCATCTAAGATTTCTGGAGAAATTCTTGGCTTCAGCTCACTCACATGAACAATGAGAGAGATCCTGGGGTGGGAAAAACTAGGAGGCGGTGGGGGGTGGAAAGAAAGCCCCCTAATGATAGCTTAGTATAGGCAACATAAAGTTCCCTTGCTGTTTCTAAAATTTTTCTTTGGTGTATACACCTAGCACTAATTGTGAAGAAAATTATGTTTTTTACAATATAGAAAAATGCAGTTTTGCAGAAATACTATGTTTCATTTGCTCAAGCTACGGGATGATGTGATTGCAGAAAAGCTGCTTTTGATCTTTTGGCTGGTCTGAATTGCTTTTCTACAATGTAACACCACTTGAAATTGTTCTTTATTCCATTCCAGATTTTTCAAAAGGATCATACAGATATGCACCTATGGTGGCGTTTTTTGCATCTCATACATATGGAATGACAACTCCAGGACCCATCAGATTTAACAATCTGGATGTCAACTATGGCGCTTCATTTGCTCCAGCAACTGGAAAGTTCCATGTTCCATATCTGGGGGTCTATGTTTTTGAATATACCATTGAATCATTTAGTCCACGTGCCTCTGGCTATCTGGTCATTGATGGAATAGACAAACTCACTTTTCAGGCTGAAAATATTAATAGTAACAAGTACACTGACAGAGTAATTACTGGAAACGCTTTATTAGAGTTAAATTATGGTCAAGAAGTCTGGCTCAGATTGGCAACTGGCTCTATACCAGCCAAATATCCACCAGTAACCACATTTAGTGGTTACTTGTTGTATCGTACCTAAGTCAGTCATAAATGTAAGCAGTTAGTCAAATGAAGCAACCTGCATATGAATTTAGCTTTATCTTTAAATACTTGGTTTCTTTAACTACAGTAAGTTTCTGAAAGTAATGAGTGTAATGGCATTTGTAGTGCTGATTCTCCATGATGTTGTTTGGTTGTAGCCATGTGCACAACCACCAAGAGTCAACAGGTTGGAGATGAAGGAAAAATAAACATCTTCCCTATTTAAACATGACTGGGAAGCATAAATCTAATTATGATCTACAGTTACATTGCATAGACATACTTACTTACACAAGGTTGCTGAGAATCAGTTCTCAATACAAAGCTGGTTTTGATTATTCCTTTACACCCTGATTGCATATCAAAAGTGATGGATAGATTTTGATGACTTAGATGCTGGGTTACTACTTAGCTCATTGTATCAATAAATAATCATGTGTATATAATCTGTTTGGGAAAAAATATGTTTCTTTTTCATTTTGCCTAACATTATTCACCACATACTTTGATATGGCAGCATTTAATCAATTCATGATTTTTTATGTAACCAGTATAATAACAAACTGAGGGGTTTTTTTATCTGGCAACAAAAACAGAGAGAGATACCTTCAGATTAGAAATAAGGTACTCATTTTTAGCACTGAATATAAGTAGTCATAGGAAAAACACCAAAATGGATCTGGTGGATTCTCTTTGTTGCTGAAATATTTAAACCACAGCTGGATTTGCCTTAGGTGATAAGTTTTAGGGCAAACATATTGGCTTCACACACATTTTAGCATTTGACCTATAATGTACACAAGGTTAAATGATATAACCAAAGTGTTTTCTAAGTTTGACCTCTGTAAGTCTGTGATTTTTTTGTTTCTGCATTATATTCACTAACTACTGAGGCAAGATGAAATGAACTTCAGTCTTCATGTGATTCTTCAAGCATCAGTCCAATAAAAAATTATTTTTAGTTCATGCTATGACTACGTGAAAAAATAAACCCTCAGGTTTGCACCGTTATCCTTTGTGAAGTCCCAGGTTGTTGCAGTTTCTTGATATCCTATTGTCTGGTGTGACTGGCTAGGTTTGTTTCTGATTGCTGCCTTTGTTAATGCTAATTGATCAGCTTTTATATGTCTCTGTGTTTGTCTCCCTCCATTTTCTTAAAAGCTGAAAAAAACTAACTATGATTTATGCCAATTTATTGAAGCCCAGTATGGTTTGAAGCTTCCTGAATTATTTTGTTCTCCACTGTCAGAAACTTTTCTTGATAACATATAAGAATCTTCAGCTCTCTTCTTAGTATTACTTAATATACCTTACCAGATGTTAAGATGGATGTCCATGAAATGACTGAATGCTCTCTGTTGATAAGAGAATCTCTTTCCTCAGATGCATAAATCTACATTTTATTGTTCCAAACTTATATCCACATTCTCCACCAGAAACACTGGTACTGAAGTGTGACCATGGGCATGTGCCTGTGGCTTTTGGCTACCTGAAGTACAAAAGTCTGTAGCACTGAACAGCATCCACTCAGCTTCAGGGGGTCATCCTACTGTGGTTTGTGTTTAAGGACAATAGTTGAGAACTGATGAAAGCTTTCAGTATAAGCCCATTTTCTGAGGCTCTAAATCTACTAATTAATTGTTAAGAGATCTTGCAGCACAAAAATAGTTATTAAAATATCCTGTTTCCTTGAAGGATCTGAAAATACCCAAAACCAAGTCTTTAGTCTAAGGGTCAACTGCAAATCTTGTTAACAGGTTGGGATGTTTTGCTGTTGTTTGTATTTTTGCTTTGTTTTTTTTCAGGCCAGAGATCCTTTCTCGTCTGTAATTGATGGATGAACCCTGAATGAGTGTGCTACAGACCTTTCTCCTGTTGCATACCATATTTTTCTGTAAACACTCAAAATCTTTGATACAGCACTAACTCAGCCTACCGTATCATTGAATTTTATCAAATATAATGATCACAAGCCCCAATCCCTCCTTGTATGACTTTGTCATTTTAATGTGTTTAGTCCTCTTCATTCCTGCTGTGGTTATGGCTAAATGGCATGAAAATTACTCTGCAGATGAAATTCAAATGACCCACCAGAGACTGTATCTCTGTTTTAATGTGACTTTCTTCGCCCTTGCTGCCCTTCCCTCTAAATTCTTCAAGCTGGCTCCTCATCTTCACAGACATTATTTTCCCCCAGCAACCAGATAATTTCTATATCACTGTAGTGGTTTTCTTTCCTCTTTTCTCCACTTTTTTTTCCTCACAAAACTAAAAATTTACTGGGCTAAAGTAAGAATTCTGATTAATACCACATTTGTAGGAGTAACAGTTATAAAACCAATTTCCCTAATATAAATATAACTGAAGCTAATTCTTATTGTACTATTCAAAAGATAATATATTTTAAAAATGTAATAAATGTACACTCCCCTTTTTGCACCATGTAACAATCCATTCAAATCTTTCCTCAGATGAATTAAAACTAGGTGTATTTGTCTTTGTCTATTGTTAAAAACTAAAATGCAGATTCTTTACTGTAAAGATTGGTTTGCATCAGCCACTGAAGCTTATTTATGGGCCCGTGACTATGTACCTGAGCTGCCTGGGCTAATGAAGAAAGCAATATTGAAAAATAACTGAGGATCAATAAAATCAGTCAGCCTACCCATTACGCAGAAAAGACAGCAATCAGTCTGAACTCCCAGGAGAACTTTTTAGGCATTAACCAGGAAAGGTAGTTCCTGAGGCACTTTGTCACCCCTCCGCTTCCATTTTCATGCTCTGATTTGCATTCCCTAATGATAGCAGGCAGCACATCTGAACGCTCATCTCTGCCCACAGCCCTTGTGAGGGACCACAAAGCCATCCTGAGCCTTTGTACTTCAGAGTGAGCAGTGTTCTCTTTATTTGGGGGACTCAATAACCATGGCAACGTTTTGTCTGATCCGGCGTTGACAAGCCCATTCAATTTACTCCAGAGTTTGCATTATCATTTTCTCACCTATACCAACCAAGTTATCGCAGAACACATTCTCCAGCCCCTCATACACTCAGCATTCACACTGAGAACAGCGGTTTGTTTTCCTCACATGCCATTTCTAGCCAGCACAACCCTGCCTCACTACAGCTCATGCCAAGCTTCCCTGCTAACACAGGCCTGCCTGATGCTGACTCGTGGGTATTGCCGTCTGTCCCTACATCTGGGATATTTTTGTTCAATTATTTTTTTCTCTGCGATAATAACATCTACATTGGCAGCAAGCAGGAAGAAAGCCATTATTTCTGAACTCAGGCAGTGACTGAGTGCATCTATTAGGAGCAACTCTGCAGCTAAACCCCACCAAAATCAGTGGGTATCCAATGATTAAGCACCTTCGACAGTGGGATAATTAGTGCCTTGAGGCAGTTGCAAAACCCAATCTCCCTAGCTCAACTTGGGCAGGTGAGCAGGAGAGTGCAAAACAGTGCAAAACAAAATAAGACAACACACAAACAATTTGAACATCTCCAAAGAATTAAAGTGTATACCATGGCTTTGCACATCCGTCATTGGTGGCTGCTACTTGGGTGCAGAAACTATTGCCTAGCAGCTCCACTGATTTCATTAACCCCTTCAGCCCATCAGATGTACCACAGTTAGCAAGGTCCACATTTTTTTTTCAGTTTAGATTTGTTGAATCCATACTTCTTTCTCTGCTTGACTGACTGTTAGAAAGCCTGATCTCAATACTCCTGTCCCCGCGATATAGTTATCGACAACAAAAGATGGAAACCTTCTCTAGTTATTGTGGAAGAAAGCTTTGTACTTATAAATCTTCCTAGTGTAATCACATTTTCAGCAGTTTTATAAGAAGTACAAGTATTTGTCACCACTTTGTGTTTAAAATATACAGTAGAATTTCCACTGGAGTAATTTTCTCTTTGCAAAGCTGCCACTCTTCCTTTTTGTATGAGAGCAGTGATGGCAGGAGAGATCTCAAGAGTGAGATATAACAAAACACTGTCTTCAGATGGGACTCCAGTCAAGAGTGCTTGGTAAGAAAGCTTTATAAGCAAGCTGCTTCCTAGCTGAAGTTGCTATAGATATGTTAAAACCAACACACTGGCTGGTAATGAACTTCCTTACCCTGTTTCCCCACCCTCAGAAATCTGTGGTGGCTGCTAGCTGAAAATAGTCTTCTGCATTCACATGTTACATGTAAACAAACCGAAGTGTTTCTGAAAATATTTATTGTGGTGGTTGCTGTTCAAGATTCTCCTCTTAGAAAAAGCAAGTTGCAAACAAAACAGACCACGACTGTTTACAAACACCGTACAAGTACTTCCAGAAAGCTTGCTATTCGGATTTGCGGGAGTTGGGAGATACCATACAAATGATCTGAAGTGCCCAGAAGTTCTTTATAAATACCAAAAGCCTTCTGAATGCTCTTTAAGCCCTCTATTGGAAACCAGTATATCTCACATTCACATGGATTTAGCAGGATGAATGGTAAACTCAGGAAAGCTGTCAATTAAAACAAAAATCGTAGAATGATAGACATGTTTAGACAAAGAATTATCCTCAGCTCTATCTGATGACTCTGACTCCTCTGCAAATTGCCTTGGAAGAGGAAAAAAAGGTTCAGCCATCCATTGCTAGGCTACTTATTGCTACTTACTGAAGTGAAAATACACACGTGAGAAAATTGTTTACTATTACTTCCTGTCAAACAAAGGACCATTACCAGCTTATACAAGCAGGAGACAATTTTCAGGCTCAGTGTTTAGACACATTCTAGAAGAACATAGTAAACCTCAAGTATGGTTTTCATCAATAATTTCTAGGGTCTAAGTAAATCTCTCTGTTAACTTGGCCCCAAGATCTGGGTGTTTTTACAGCTTGTTAATAGGTACACGTTATCATAGTACATTTAATTCTGGAAAATAGGAACTATGCTTACAGGAGAAGGAGAGAGACCTCACAAAAAGTTTAAAGGCAGCAAAGTAAACTGGTATGCCACCAGCAATGGATCACAGAATTGCTTAGGTTGGAAAAGACCTCTGGGATTATTGCATCCAACCTTTGACTGATGACCACCTTGTCAACTAAACCATGTCACTGACTGCCATGTCCAGTCATTGCTTGAACACCTCCAGGGATGGTGACTCCACCACCTCACTGGACAGTCCATTGCAACTCTTAACAACCCTTTCCATGAAGAAATTCCTCTTGATGTCCAACCTGAACCTCCTCTGGCATAGCTTGAGGCTATATCCTCTCATCCTGTCACTAGTTTCCTGGGAAAGGAGGATGAATATGTGTTAAATACAGCCTATATTGGCCAAAAAGTGCTAAAGGCCCACCCTTCAATTTGTCTGTGGGCTTGTCTTGTTTGTATAGGATAGGTTTGGACTTTGACTTAACTGGTCTATATGGCCATTTTCCCCAAAGGAGGATCAGATGTTTAAATAATTGTGCAGCAAAGGTGTAAGTCAGGAAAATTACACAGGCCATGTTTGTAAGCTTTAAAGAAAATTAATAAATAAGAATACATTTGCCTTCCTAAACAAGGATGAAGAGAAAAATTAATTAAAACTAAGATGTGGGATAGTGTTCATCAAAAGTTAGGATGCTCAGGTGTATCAAAGGTGAGCTTTTACAGTGATTTTTTTCTACAGCTAGAAAGGCTTAATTTTGAATTATTTCAGAATAGATACTAACTTTCCTCATGGAGTTGTTGTCTAGGAAACCAATTTCTGTGTTTCACTCTGTGAAGTAGATTTTCTTGTGGGACTTCACCTCTGTGGTGTGATATGAAGTTTATTTGGTGGGTGTGTGAAGTTACCACACAAATACAAAGCCTCCCTATAAATTTCAGAGGAGGCTGAAAGCTTGAACCACTGCTCCTGAAAAGCCCTGCATCAGGTGTGCTCTGTACCTGTTCTCCTGGCTCTCACGGTGCCCATGTGACTTCGAGTTGAACAACAGCCCTGACTTTTCTCAGCCTTTCATGTTTCCTCCCTTGTATTTCTTTCTACTTCCGTGATGGTTTTGAGAATGGTCAGATGGCAGTGACTTTGGAAATTGTTCGTGATGTAATATCCATGCACCACACTTCTTCAGAGCTGTAAAATAAACCCAGATTTTTTTCCCTGTATTTTCAGTTTGCTAAGTCCTATGGGCATCCTAATTACTGTCATTTTAGTTCTGTTATAATACAGTACAAAGCTCCAGAAAGCTTGCGTGGAAGACAGGATAGATTATTCTTTCAATCTGTTTCTACAGAAACACAGTATTTCTTTATTTCATTGTTGCTGTTTGTGTGTGTATCCTTTTTTTTTTTTTCCAGGCAATAACAGGAAAAGCTGATGGGGAGAAATTACTTTTCAACCAGGTGAAATACACTTTGGGAGAGAAGAAAATGCACACGGGTGAGAAGCTTTTTAGTGTCCCCTAACATACAATCTCTCCACTCATTTGGTGGCTTGTTTCATACCTCTCTCTGCAGTTTGTACTCTCTCAGGTAATTTTTCTGGTGACTGTGAAAATATGTATACATCAAAGGCTCCGTAACAGCACTGAAAAACAATACATCTCTTTTAAAAATCCTTAGAAATCCTTTCAGTTTAAGGTATACTGTTGGTCACCCAGCAATGCTGCCCAGCAGAAGACTGTAGCTAGCAGGTAGACCTTGATCTACTTTTTGAAACAGGATCAGAAGCATGTTCAAAGGTACAAAGACAGAAGAGGACTGTTAAAACCGGAAAATAGTTAAAACCATTGCAGAAAAAGTTAATCAAGAGCTGATTTGTGGATTTGTTGCTCAGTGTATAGGATAGACTTGTAGAGTTTTTTAAGATTGGACAGAGTCTGATGAAAAATAATCTTCTCTGCTGATCAGGAAAACTTCCTGTTTACTGGAGACAGAGAATGAATGGCAAGACATATGGATCTGTTAAATGAGATTTCATTAAAGCACTTAAACACAAGTCTTGATGTCCATATGAAAGCAGAAGGAAGATACAGAATAAAGAATCATGTGACTTCCTAAACTTGCCAGGAAAGCTTGCCAGCAGCAAAACCTGAGTAGGTCTGAATAGTGTACTTGCTTTGTTACTGGGAAGAACATGATTAAGATGGGGGCATCTGGGCCACCCTGGGCAATCGCAGGTCTTATTGTGCCCTCTCCAAGTATTAGATCAAAACTGGGATGTAAGTTAGACATGGATATGTAACAAGCCTAACTCCAGGTTGTGCATTGATGGCTTATGAGAACTGATAATAGTAAACTCACTGAGTGATGTCTTTCTCATGTCAAATTACTCGATGTCAATTCCCTGTGATTGTGAATACTCTTTTGCAATAACTTACTGTGGAAAAAAATGGAATCCTTGTCTAAGTGAGAACAATTCTGTCGAATTTAAGCCAAGTAATTACAAAATATTTGTTTAAGAAAATAATGAGATTACATTTGGCATTTAAAAATCCCAGGGTATATTTAAATAATGTAAAAAAAAGTCCAACAGTTTTTCAATACAAATTGAGGGAAGCTAAAAACACGGAGTTGGTTTTGTAACCCTTTAGTTCTGCTAACTGTATTGAACATGAAGAAGGCAGTGCTAGTGGCAGTATTAGCATGCCAAATTTTTTGAATCTCTGGCTTAAGTGGTTATAGCAATGAATAAATACCAAATTGTATGTGTCACTCCTATCTGACGGAATAGAGCTACATGGAGAAACGTGCATAGCAGGCAGTGCAGTAATGGTGAAAAGAGCGATATGTTTGACAAAAGTAAATTAACATTTACAACAGGCATATAAAAAGTTGAAGTAACAGAGAAGTAGAAGTGCCTGACAGCACTGACAGGTTAAGAGCCAGGCTCCTGTTCAGGTCTTCTTGCCTTGAAACAACATCCTGTTGTGTCTATACATTTGACTTTAAGGCCACTCTAAGGTGTGCTTGTGAGACTCACAGTCTGCAACCAGTGCAATTATTAAGAGCAGCAATGTCTGCTTGCCATCTATGGAGAGTGTCACCAAACTAGTGAATGCTGGTACCTTGTCAAAGCCACTGTGAGTGTTAGGGTGGGTTGCTGATCTCAGGACGAATAGATCTTGCTTTTTAACTACTGACTTTAGTCCTCATAATGATGTCTGGTGAGAAAAAGACCATCTTGGAGTACTCTTTTATCACCATATAGTTTACTATTTTTCTTTCCACAATTATTTTCAAAAGTGCTGGCAATGACAACCCCTTCCCAGCTAACATCTTAAATGAGAAATTTTTGTTTGACTTTTGATCATTCCCCAGCATGATGGCTATCCTTTGCAGAGTTACAGCAGCAGCCATGTGCTCATGTGTGCTGAGAACAGCATGCTGCAAGTGCTGATGTTGTTGGACCTGTCTCTCCAACTTGACAGGATTGATCACAGCAGTTTACCTCTCAAGTGGTCAATACTTCTGCAGTATTTCAACCTTTCTGTACTGAATCATACAGTTTCATGCTTTGAACTTGCTTTTCACTCCAAACACGCTGTGAAATCTCACAAGGGCTCAATTCTTACATCCATGCTGCTCTGAGCTTCTACATTTCTTTGGTGAAGGCAGCATGTATCTTAATTTCCACCATCATTGTTATGCTGATGATTCACTGGTTCATTTATCAAATATTTGCTTTGGTAATTTGCTTTCAAATCCTATTCCTTCCATAATCCAGGAGCGTTAAAAGAATTGCCTTGGGAACAGCACCTTTCTCTACCACCTCAGGACACTTCTGTGTTTGTTTTTAAGGTCTGTTGTGTGATCTCTGATCTGCTTTGTCTTATGAACTTCACAAGCTTGGTTGAATTCCCATGCACCAATTTAGTGTCTGATCTGTGAACATATCATTTCAGTTGCTCCCAGAAAGCTGATTCACGTAGGCCTTAAAAAATTTAACTCTCCTTTTGGGGTAACTTCCCTTCAAGGGTGCACCTGAATAGCTTCCCTTTCCCATTTCTCAGACAGTTGTGTCTTTTTCTGTGTCACAGAGGTTGCAATTGAAAATTCCAAGCTTTCCTGCCTGGTCTGGGGACAGCTGGCTTGAGTGCAGTGTGAACAGGAACAATTTTTAGATGCTGGGTTTCACATGAAACCAAAAAGTACCACAAATACTTAGTGCTGAGAATAAATGAGAGACTGCTGTGCGTCTCAGCATAAAAACTAACTTCAGTAAAACTACACTTTCTGGTAACTACAGAGATCCTCTTTCCTAATTTTGCATCATATATTACTTTATATATTTTGATTATGAAAAGTAATGTAAAATATATTGAATGATTCTGTTTTCCCCTCCTCCTGGGATTGCTTTGATGTCCAATATTTTCTTTTTGGAGAGGGACTAATTAACACAGCATTTCGAACAGTTAGCTTGAAACTATGTGTTCCTCTGGAGCCCCCAAAACTCTTGAAGCTAAACACTTCAAAATTCAAAGAGACTTTGCTCAAGTACGTGGATACAAAAGTGCTCACAGAAAGAGTTGCAACCCTTTTTAAAAATCACCTCAGTGTCACCTGTTGCATTACAAGACTAACTCTCCTTTCAGCTAGCAGATTGAAATTGCACATTTTGAAGTCACAAAACTTCCCTTTATTCTCCTAGGAGTGGAGAGCCCAATTTCTCCAAAAAACTATCCAGACTGTTGAACTGCTATAATACTTCAGAAAATAGTCACATTTTGCTTTGGAAACTCTCTCTGATTTACTTGTATGGTGCCAGTATTACGGGAATTACCAGATATTCCTCCAAATCTAAAATCCTCCAAATTAAATGTCTTTATTGCACATGTGTCCTCACAATCCTTTCATCCTACCATATGGAATGAGCTCAGGATTTACAGCAACTAATTTGATAATTATCATATTGTGCAGATGTACAGAAGGGTAACAATTCAAGTCTCAAAGACAAATCCAATGAAAATAAAAGGAAAGCATCTTTCTTTGTCTGGCTTCTCCTACCTTTGTGCCAAGACCATCTAAAACAGTTTTCCCCATTAAGATTAAAACAAGCAGCTTGATTCTTAAGGATAGCAATTATTTTTGAGTGCTCTGGTGAGTATAATTACACTGTCAAGAGTTCACTTATGTTCCACTGGTAGCCATGTGGCTCTGCTTCAGACTTCCAATTTCTCTCTCCTACAGTATCTACGCCCTTTAAATGGTTTTAGCATTGCTACTAGTCTAATACATTTGTGCTTATGCGGTAATGAGCCATAGGTCACCTGTCTGCAACTGTAACTTAGCACTGAGCAGACAAATATGACAGGGTCCCCAGGGGCTCCTGCTCTCTGCTTCCTAACAGGTGGCCGCACGACAGGATCCAATCCTGGGAATGTCACCAGAAAATGAAAGTGGGAGTGTGAGAAAAAGGATAAACTATGTTGAGAATGTACAACTAAAAAGCCCACCCTTATAAGCCAAGGTGTGAGATGCATCCTGGTAACGATACAAGGAAGGATGGTACTGAAGTGAGAGAAGTCAGCATTAAGGGAGGTGCCTCACAGAGAAAGGGGACATGTACTGTCATGTCAAGAGATACAGAAGCAGAGGAGAAACATATAGAAAAAAGCAGGATTAAGAGCAAAAGAAAATACAAGGATAACATTATTGTGGACAATGATTCATTAGTTAGCTTTCATGGGATCTGTGTGATTTCCAGAATGCTAAAGCTCAGCTCAAGGTATGCTTCAAAATAGACTCAGGTCTTCTCAAGGAAGGAGGAATGAGCCCACCTGGTGAGCAAGATAAAACAAAGAGCAGGAGAGACACTGATAAAGTATTTTTGTCCTACCACTGACTTTCTTTCTGTGTGACTCCAGCTGTACATTAGCTAGACAGCACTATTGTACCCAGTCAATACACTCCCTTGACCAAAATTAATCACTGATATAAGATTTGACTGTTTAATGCCATATGGGGAAGAACAGAAAGATTTTTATGATGAGCAGAGCATGTTTGCATATGTTACTGCTTCTTTTAACTTGTATCAATTTGTCTCTCTGCTATTCTGTAGAAACCTATTACAAATTGCTACTTCCTTGTTTCTTCCCCACCAACCTATGTTATTATAGCTTGTGTTACATGAAACAGGAGTGGGAGAGACAAAAGTAAGTCTTGGGGGAGTGGAAAAAGATGATGTTCCTTTAGAGGTAAAGCCTGAAAAGAGATGAAACACCTTGGGGCCCATGAAGGTTGTTCTGAAAAAGCGTCTTGACTCAAATGTGAAAAACTTAGTTAAAGGATCACCCCATCTGCTCTGCTTGGTCCCCTCCAATTTGCCACTTCCAAGGACAGAACATCCCTCTGCTTGGGAGATGTGAGGGAGACCTATTCTTCATCAGGAAGCAGGAGTACATTTTCGTAGTGGTTTGAAAGGGAGAGATGACACCCCTTTGGGAGCTCAGTTTGACCTTCTCTCCCCACCTGTGCTGTAAAATGGACATCTACCTGAGAAACCCTGAAACCAGCAAAGGCAACATGAAGACCTAGTGAGAGCATGTCCTACTCCCTGATCCAAAGGGATAGGAAAGTCCCTGCACAGTAATTTTAAGAGTGTATGACCTGGGAAAGAGCTGGTGATCGACATTCCTTGGGAAAGCTTGCATGCACCTGTTGTTTGTGTGGTTTGAGAGACCCCTGGAGCTGCAATTACTTGGCTATGGGTGTGTTGACTTAATTGTTAAAGTTACAGAAGGAATAGACAGGGCACAGAGATGAACACAAAATGTACTTTGGACCACTTGTTTCATTTGGTTTTTATCCCTTTTATTGGGTGCCACTGTTGTTGCAATTTGTGGCCTAATTTTTCCCTGTGTGCCATTCTCTCTCTGTGCTCTGATTTCATTTTCTAACTAGTATTTTTGGCAATACTATGATTGTCAAGCATGCAATGAATCTTTTTCTGCTGTTCTTTCCAAAAGCTCAAGAAAGCATCAGATGGTCTGAGTCAGCACTGTTCCACTGATTTCTAAACAGGTGAAACAAAGCTGGTTTGAGGGGTTGGTATGACAGGGCGGTGAAGGGAAGAGGAACTTTCCCTTATCATTACAACACAAAATTAATAGTGATAGATATGATTCTATTTCTCATTTTTTTGACCAATGCTGTTGAATCAAAATAGATATTAGAAAAGCTTTCCAATTTGCAGTCTCCTGTGATATGACACTTTGCTGACAGAAAGATAATTTATTTGCTTTTCCAGTATTTCTGCACAGCTCATGCTTGTCACATGGTGACAAGTCTTCCTGATTCATCTGGTCTCTGTAGAAAAATGCACCTCCTTTTCTTGGTTTTTCCTAAGATCAATACATGGGTCCCTTCCAACTCAAGATATTCTATGAATCTATGATTCTATTCCTTCCCCCCACTCCACTGCAAGTGATACAGGGTAAGCATGGGATTAAAGATTAAAACAAACAAGTGAAAAACCATGTTTATTGATTGCCTGGCTGTGTTGACAAAAGTCTACTCAGACTCACTGTAAAATGCAGAGGTTGCAGCAAGGTGCATCAAGTGTGGATTTTGCTTGTCACAGGCAGCATAAGAGTGGAGTGAGTATTGACTGATTTTATCAGATTAAGCAAGAGACAGAGGAAGATGCAAAAGTCAGTGTGAAATTAAGGTGAACATATGAATGCTTTTCCTTGTAAGCAGTCTACTTAAAGCTGACAAACCAGTCTCTCCCTGTGATTTGACCCGTTTTGGGAAATTGCTTTCACATTCAGGGTGAGAATTCTCAGGGCTCAAAAAATGGCACTACGATTGCATAAAATAATTAGCTTGAGTTTTCTTGATTCTGATTTTATTTGCCTGATTTTCCAGCTCTCAGATCTTTTGCCTGAAAAGTCAGGGGTAGAAATTCCATGTGTGTGGAATGGATTGGTGGGAAACACAAGTTTTGTGTAAATGTTAAGGTTTTCATGTAAATGCTGGCTTTATGATCTAGACCTTCAAGAAGGAGTCCCGTGAGCTTCTCAGAGGCTTAACAAGATGTCAGGTTTCTGTACCACAGCTGGTAAGTTGTGATCTACATTAACCACATCTTGAATAGGCTTGCCCATCCTTCTTTTCTTCTGACACAGCATTTACGACTGTCTTGTTGCTGTTTAATATGAGTGCAACAATTATCTATTATGAAATTCAGGAATACGGCAACAATAAACTGTCAGAAGAATCAGTAAGTCTGCATGTGAAAATAACCATATGATGCTTTTGTTACCAGATCTTAAGTATGCAAAGCTCAGTTCTGTATCCTACCCAGTTAACACTTTGCATTTAAATGTAACTCACAGTTAGTGACAGATGCTGAAATAAATATACAAGTAGGGAGGCGAAGGTATTAGTTTATATACAGTCATTTATCTTCTGATAGCATGAGCAAAGCTAAAGTCAGATACAGTTAAATGAACTGAAGCTTTAACAGTGCCTTTTGAACTGCTTGAATTAGCAAAATCAATCCTCATAAATTAAACTATCATTGATCTATGATACAATTAAGTTCTATAATCAAAATACACTATTGGTGCATGCAGCATAACTGTGCTTGTTCCAACGCTGAATTTTAACCACTGCTGGCTAACTGCTCCTGCAATATTCTGTAAGGCTCCCATCTGGCATGGGAGATGCTAACATTATGATACAGTACTTCTTTTCCATTTTTCAATTTAGGCTGACATCTGCTGGTCTCCACAAATGGCAGGCAACCCTGCTGAATGCAAACCAATTTGAGGCTGCAGCTCTTCATATTTTCCCTTTGTCATTTTTCCAGAGCTGGGAATGGTAACCAAGCCACTTAATTACAAAGGAAATTCATGCAGAATAATAAGCCTGTGGAAGAAGAAAGGCAGGAACAATACTGTGTAAAAGAAAATGAGTTTGACATGATAAATTACATGCATGCACGCCCAATGCACTGTGCAAGCACTTAAAGGAGCCAGTAGCAGCTACTATATATTGGCCAATTAGACCTACACAAGAAAGGTGTTATTTAAGGGCACCACACTGTGGGTTGTAATGAGGAGGCTGCAGATGGGAGTTCTCTCTTTTACACTCTCAATAAGGTTAAAGAGAAGGGGAGTGGCAGGACATTGGGCAATCGGCACCTCATGTTTGACCAGTCATATGGCAGTAGTCAAAAAGTGCCTGGCGTTGGAAGTGAGGAATTCCTTCAGGAGCTACCAGTACTCCAAGTGAAGAAGTGCTACACACATCTGGCCAGAAGCAGCAACAGAAATGAGAGGCTGCTCTCCACCACTATGATTAAATGAAACAAGAGGCACCTCCAGATTCCCTGCTTCTTGTAGGTTTCTTACCTCAGGTTTTTAGAAAAATGAGCCTTTTGGTACCTTACGTTGACTGCAGCACTCCTTGCCCAGGCAATTCAAGGGTATCTCCAGTGGTCCAGCTTCTACTTGTGTGAACTATGAGTTGAATTGTTTCTCAGTTGTTATTTTGGACAGGAATTCACAAACACCTGCTTTCCAACTGTGATTTTGAAATCCTGAATAAAAGCAGTCATCTCTGAATGAGCTGTGGATCTGTGGAGGTACTGATGCTTGAGTTGTGATGCAGATTTGGATAGGCAGTGTTTCCTGATCCCCCTACGGTAGTTTGTTGTGCACTTTGAAGTCCAAACAGTTTGCAAAATTTTTGCTCTTGTCACCTTTGATTTCAATTTGTTCCAGCTGTTTGAAACAGCTGGTGTCCCTGCTTACCTCAGCAGCTTTATTTCCCATTCAAGTTGCTCCCTTTGCATCCCCAAAGATATTTTGTAAGCAAACTGAAGAGAAAAGGGAAGCATTAATAATGGGATAGAAGGTATTCCTCTAACGTCAGGGTGTTTCAAGTGTAGGCCACCGACAACAAGCATTGTCCATGCCACCTACAGGCTGCCTGGCCTTCAGTAGTAGATGCATGAGTCAGAGTATCTCCCTGTTCTTCCCGTGGTGACTAACCCTGCTTTTCAACAGGGTGATTACACTCTGTTGGTCATCCCAGCTAATGTCCTGACACATTTCAACACCTAAGTCATTGCACAGGGCAGATGCACTTTAAATCCTGCACTGGAGATCCCCTGAGCTGATTTTGGTTTTGTAGGGTGTTGAAAATATGCAGTACTAGTTGTGATAACTCATGATGATGACATTTATCCTTTGGAAACTGGCTTGAAGTTTCTGCTTCCTTACAGCTGTAGCTTAGAGGAGACAAGAATGTCTGAACCACTGATAAAGGAGAGCCCTTCCAAAGCTGCCACATCAGTGAGCCATCACTGCTGGTGAGGCGCTGACGCGCAGCCACGTAGCACACAAAGAAAGAGAGAAAAGGCAGATAAGATCTAGGTCCTTACATCTCACAAGTGTTAAGGATCCTCCGGCTGATCCTGCCCAGAAAAGGAGAAAGCCTCCCTGCTTTGGGGAGTAAGGATCAGAGAAACATGTGCAGTTTATACATGCTGCTAGTATTTCAACCAGAAATCTGAATTCAAATTGAGTTTTGGCACAAGTTTAGTGACAGTTGTTAATTAGAATTAACTGTTATTTTCTGTTAGGTGCTGACAGACTTGAGAGGAGACAGCGCCACTCCCAAGCATGATAACAACCACGTAAATCATCAGTTGTTACCAATAATCCTGATCCCCAGGTGCTAAGGTGCAGCTGAGGTACAGACTTGGGCTTGATGAAGATCCTGCAGATAATGCTTGGTTAGTATTGATGTAATGTAGGAGACAGGAGAGTTCTTCACATTTCTTTTGTTAAGAAAATTCTGCAGCACTTACCAGAACAAAATGTGATTTCAAAGTGTCAGCCTTCTGTATCCCGACTGTGAAAATGTATTCAGGAAGATAGGCAAGCTACCTAGCAAGGTGAGTTTTCCTCTTAATGCTTCAAATCACACCAGTTACATACACTAGAAAGCTACAGGACTCAAGCTGGCACAAAAGTTTGTCTTCACTTTTTTAAGATAAATGGGGGGGGGAGGGGGTGTTTGTTTGTTTGGGTTTGTTTTGTGGGTTTTTTGTCATTTAGATTACTGCTTAGAGTATTAAATACTCTTTATAAAAATAATATAAAAATATTAGCAAACTTTAAAGTAAGTGCCATGGCAACATCAGTGAAGCCATAAAGAAAATCCTTAAACTACCTTAAGCCTTTAAATGAATTGTTATAAAGCAGTTTGGACTGTTATGTAAGTAACCGCAGTGACATTAGGTGCTTCTTCAGGTTAAAGCCCTTTGAATGCTCCCAACAGCTCTGAATTGCAGTTCAGATTGCTCTGTGTAGTTGCTTCCAGGCAAAACCGCACGCACTTACCACGGAATTGCTTTTCGACTGCTTGTGTGTTTCTTTCACTCTCAGATTCTGCAGTTGCACTGTTTCTATCAGGTGTTTAATAGTGACATTAATATACTGGCAGATACACCCAACCATGTTGCAATTTACTAGAGCTGATGGGGAAATGTTCTCAGAGCTACACTTGCAAAATGTAGCTGTTTTATAACTTTCATGATTGAAAGCTATTCTTGAAAACTTCACCTCTCTAAGAGTGCTGATAGACAATTTTCCCTTCCATTCATTCCTCTGCTTATCGTAATAGATACTTTCAGCACAGATCAGTGAACTGTAAATCTGAACAGACTCCTCAGCATTTCATACAGTAGAAGAGAAGCACCAGAGAATTCAAATTTGTTACAAAGCTTAAATAAATTATAGCACAGGTATCTTGCTAAGATGCATTTCAAGCTCCAAAACTTCAATATCAGAGCCAAAAAACTCCTCAGACCAAGTTTTACATCTGCCTGATGCTATGCTTTGTGAAGTAGACTTTAAATGGAGTGATACACTGAATGGCTGAATGGACCTCTGAAATTCTCATTTAAATGAAGTCCTGTAAATGCAGGGTGATGTTTAGTTGGTTGTGCATCCTGGATTCAGGTAATGGTGGGAGCTAAAACCATCATGTGCGTACAAACAGAAATTCTGTGTATGTACAAGGTATCAGACTAATGGTGTGCCCAAAAATTTGTTAAGAATTTAGCCAAAAGCCAAAACAACTCTTCCCCAGCCATGTTGCCTCTTATCATTAGTGGAAAACATTACTGTGGATTTGACTTTGTTACAGTTTCAAGCCATAGAGCAAGATACATTTACGATAGGACTATGGTGTGTGGTCTTTACTACTAGTTCACTACTTTTTTTGTACAAACCACTTTTGAAATTTAATGATATTGCAGCAATGGCTTTTAATGTGGAAGTTGAGGTAGGTAATTTCATATTTGTGAAAAGTGTACAGTACTGCCTAAGGATTTAGGATATGCTGTAATAACATCTAATTTTGTGTCATCTCACGCGTTCAGCTTGCATATGTGCTGGCCCCCTTGCACAATCTCTCTGACAGTGGCATCACTGCTAATGAACAAGGCCTGTAATTGTTAATTTTCATTGGCTTTGAGTATAATCAGGTCTAGAGGATTTTAATTGATCAGGGTCTCATTTGAACTGCCATGCAGTTTTATATTCTGGAATCCTACAAAAATGAGCATAGTCAGGATCCAGAACCACAGCAGTTCAGCTGTGCTAGGCTTTTTTCAGATACTCAACTAACAACAAGAATCATCCTTGTCATTTTAGTGTTTTCTTATGAAACAATCAATTTTTTCCCCGTTGGAGCTCATTAGCTAAAAACTCTCACTGATCAAAATTGAAGATAATAATATCTGAGGGGTTTTAAAATTGCTGAGACAAGTATAGAGCTGATAATCCCTGAACTCAAAAAAAGAAAGACAGATGGGAATAGCTGGACTCAGTCTTCTAGATGACCTTTCAGTCAAGTCAGAGAAAACTCTTTGAACAGTTTGGAGAGAGGAAGGAAAAGTTCATATTTCACAGCAATGTCATGAATAGAAGAGGTTCCCAAGCAGAAGTTTGACTTCCTGCCTCTGAATCCATTTTTCTACAGACAATGTAATCTTCTGGATCAGCTTCTAGCCACTTTAAAACTCCTGGTCTGATTTACCACTGCCTTCTGCTTTGTCCCTTTTGTGCCAGCAGAAGCAGTTGTGAGACTTGTTAGAAGAGCTCAGATGGTCACACGTGCTACACAGTTTGCCTCTGATGACTAAGTGTAAAACACTGATGGTGACCTGATAGAGGGATTCTGGAGGGGCATCTGCAACAGAGAGCAAGATGAGGACCTCTTTTCACAACAGAGCTCAGGGCAGCACAGGTCAAGTGAAGCCACTCCTGAGACATCCAGCTGTGAGACAGGAGTGGGACGTAAATTGGTGGAGCTGCTCCAAGTCCTGCTGGGATAGATGATCACAGACTGACTAGCTCAGGGGATTTGGAGGCTGCAGGGTGCATGCAAATCCTCTGTAAGCCTCAGCAGTGAAGAGCTCAGACCAAAAACCTTCAGTGCTGCTGTAGAGTCTCTGCTTCTGTCCCCGTTCAACTCCCACAAGAATGCTTAAGCAGCAAAGCTTAAGCTTAATCGAGTTATGTGAGCCAGTAAACTTCACTGCATTTCTTATTGCCCAACCACAATGATATGCTTCTAATATGGTTTGCTTAAAATCAGGATGGGGATTTTTATGTATTTCGTCTAACACAGTCTCTCCACTTCCTGAACTCGCTGCTCTGCAACTCAGGTGGACTCTGGGCTGCTTGGTGTGTATGTCTGTGAGGAACTTTATGAACTGCACAGCTTTCACTTGACCTCAGGCTTCAGAAGAACATCAGGATCAGACTCTGAACATCTGAATTAAAGGCTTAACTTTGAAAAGTGCACAGTCAAAGTGCTCAGAAGGTCTGTGGGGTGCACAAAGCACGTGATTGTGCACTTAGACCCCTTCCATCTGTTGCCATCAACCAAGGCTGAAAGTAAGTGCTTGTGTTGCAGGTAATGGCCTAAAAAATAACCTGGAATGAGGAGTAAAGCAGCAAAAGTTCTTATTAAAGTTCAGTTTCAGAGAAGCTGGCCCTTTGACCTCACCTTTCTACCTTAGCTTCATAGTAATAAGAGAAACAGTGAGCTCTCCCTCGTGATAACTGAGCTCACCCAGTTCCTCCCTGTTGCAGTGTCTGCAGTCCTTGCTGTATTTTAAAAGCAGCACCTGTTACAATTACCAAGTCCTAAGACAGGTAGGACTTCAACTCTGTGGGCACCACTGACATTCTCTGGGGCACATCTTTCTCAATCCTGGCCCTCACCAGCCCGTGCTTCCCACCTCCTGGTGAGCACAGGAGGAACAGCTTGTGTCTCAAAGCGATGTGACTCCCAGGCATCTTTCTTCATGATTCACACAGAAACTTTTAATTTGTAGAGCTGACATATTAACTCCAGTGGCCTAAAAGAATAAATGAGTAATACTGTGGGGTCTTCCGTTCAACAACAGGAATGTTTTCCCAAAGATCTCTTTTTAATTGAAGCCATTTGTCATCTTGAATGTAGAATGTATTCATTAGAAAGCAGTACCTCAGAGGGGATTGGAGAGCTCAGGACATTAGTAACAGGGTACAAAGCCTTTTGCCTCCAGGTTACCAGTTTCAAATCTGGCCATGTCACTATTGATCAGAAGAAGTCATTACAGGCTGACAGATGTTTGGCTTCTTATAGAGAAGTGACACTGTCAGATTAGTCAAATTCTTTGTTAAGAGGTATGTCCCTACTCACACACACACACAAAAATCCTCATTAGCACCTTGCTGGTAGTCCTTGCAGCATCAGTAAGAACAGGGCAAGCTTGTTTATGCAAAATCAGAACAGAGGGATTTTTGAGCCATGTGAAGGTTGATTGAAACCATTTTCAAAGAATCTGATGATGCATTTTGAAACTTCCAAGTTGATTCTGTGCTGCATAATATAAAATGAATCCTTCTTAAAATATTTGCCACACTTCGATCAATATAATTTATTTTTTTTTAGGAATTTGAGAACTGAGATTTATTTTTTTTAATAGCATCAGCAATATGTGTATTAGCAGTAAAACATGTTCTTAGCAAAAAAAAAAGCATCTGAAATAGCTTAAAAAAATGAACAGTAATACTGCATATATTTTACTCAGTAACTTTCAGATTAAGGCCAAAAATATTCTTAGTCCTGTGATGCGTGTATTTTGCAGATTTTGCTGACTGATACTTAGGGGACAGAAGAAACTTACAAAATCACCAGGAGCACTTCAGCTCAGGCTGCAGTAACTCGTATTTGTAGTTTGGACTAAACCCTTGCTCCACGGACCAGAGTGGCCACCAATGGTGACAGCAGACACACCTTTTATAAGGTTCTGTTACCTCTTCAGCATAGCCCTTGTCTTTTAAAATCACTTGGGAGAGTGTACATGCAAATTTTCAAATGTAGGCTCTTAGACAGATCCCTTTCCTGTGTTCTTTTGAAGATTCTACAAGGAAGATAACTCAGCTTGGAACTGGACTTCCTCCACAAAGGCTCCACCGGGGCTCAAGGGGACAAATAATCTGTGGGGGAAATATACTCCAGTGCTTCTCTGGAGTAGACGAAAAGCAATGCCAGAAATCCAGTGGGAGCTCAATTTGCCATAGGGAAGAAAAGGTTGGGTTTTTGTCAGCTTTGCAGCCTGTGCTGCAAATTGAGTTTGAGACAGAAAAAATGCTTTGGGGTGTTCATACTTTTTACATCACCAGCAATAAGTATCAAAGATGGGTTGATAATGTTGTTAGCATGGAAGGCACAGGTGACATTGGTCTGTATTCCAAACAGCAGGTAGAGTGTCTCTTGGTCAGTGAGACTGGTAGGCAGGAGTTCATGGTATTGTGGTTTTGATTCCAGGCCAAATTCTGTTTTTAGAGGACTGAATTAGATTCTTCCCTGAGTTAAACTTGCCTCTGCAGGAGCTTTGTGCAAGGTCTTCTTTTAAACAATTGTAACCTCTCTGCAATTATAGGGTGTGAAAGCAGTAATACCTTTGTGCTGGTCTGGGTTGTTCTGAGGAACGCCAAATCACTAGCACACCCTGTTATATCTTTTAAGCAATTACAGCACGTGACTTCATCTCTTTCTATGTCAAGAACATTTGTTGTTAAATGCCGCAAGGATATGGGAAGGTGTGCCAAGGCTTCTGTGCACCTTCAGCTATTCTCAAGGTGATGACTTAAAAATGGCAATTTAGCCTTTGCAGAGTACAGAACAGCACATGCTATTCAAGTCTTGGGCAAAAAGATAAGATAACATGTTGTATTTTAGAGTTGAGGATTATTGAATCGCTGGGCAGGGGGTGGGGGGAAGGATGAGCAAGTGTCACAACACTTCATCTACCAAACTTGGCTGATTTGATTTTTCTTATCCATGAGGAGATTTAAGCTACCTGATATAATAATGATATGGCCAGTCTTCGCGAGCGAAGATTTGGGAAAGGTCATTAACCCTTCGAGCCTGCGCAGTGGATTTTTTAGGTGAGACCCAGTGTGCGCTGAACTGAGCCCACCCTTTAATCCTGAGGTTCATCTGCCAGGGCCGAGCAAGCTTGGACAGTGGCAGTGAGGGTCTCAGGACATAGGTTTGTTTAGAGTGACCTTCTCTTAGATGGATTGCCTCACAGGGCTGACGAGCTCCATCTGCCCGGGGGGCTGGGAATCGAACCCGGGTCGCAGCGGTGAGAGTGCAGCACCCTAACCACTAGACCACCAGGGGCCCCACACCTACCTGATATACTATCTCTTTAAGGCCTAAGTAATATTGGGTTTGCAAGAAGTAATATTTCAGTATGTGTATTTCAAAATCTGGCTTGCTTAGATGTCATATCAGCCGTAAGTAATGCACACACAGTACTTAGGATCCCACAACTATGATGACCTGCTTGTGTCCCAGTAATGTGGAAGGCACTAGTCCAGAGCAGGCCTATGGAATTCTTAGGTCTCTGATAGGGAAAACAAAAAGACAGATGTTTTTATGTATTTTAGTGGGGAAAAAAGGCATCAATGGGAAGCTCTAAATCAGTTATTGTGGTGATGGATGTTGCATTATGGACCTGCATGTGTGCCTCAGGCTTTTATGGGCTTGTAATTACATTAGGAGATATTGTTTTGACCTAGACATAACTGTACAGGTTATTTACTATTATTCTTCTGCTTGAGATGCACAAAACCCAGTAAAAAGTTTCAAATACTGTATGCCAAATGTATATCTGACAACATACAGAATAGAGAGTCCCTGATGACAAAAGGAACAAAGATGGCAGTAGAATCTATTTCAGGGTGGATCGGCAAATGGGAATATTGATGGTTTCATGGAGGTAATTTAACTTGTCTTTCTGTGATGGTGTAGCTAAATTGAACTTTATTCTACCACTCTGTGCCACCAACCTTCCCAGAAGCAGCAAGTCCCAATGGCCATGGAGAACTTAGAGTGTTTCAAGATAGTGGGAGAGATTAAGTCAAATCACCACTGAAGGCATTTCAGAACAACCTGGCTAACTTTTCTAAGTGGCCTCAAAACCTTCACACATCCTAGAAAAGCTGCTTAGCTAGGATGTTGCAATGAAGTACTGTTCGAAAATAATCATGAATGTTCATAAAGCAGATGAAAGACTCCAAGTGGCACAGCAGAGCTAAGTCAGAAGGCTCAAGTAGCAAGACACATGATTTGTTTAAGGCTTTCTCTCCACTTAAATTATTATTTTCTTTCTCGAATAAAAAATGAAACAATACCTTGAAACAAAACCTTAAACAAAAGGCTAAGAAGGTCAAAATTAAGGACTTTAAAAGTCTTGCAAAAATATAATATTTCTGTTACAAAGTATACATAGAAACAGAGGAAATGGATAAAAATTTAAAAAGAAAACATAAGGAGTTAACAATACAGCTTTTTTAGTATTGTTTCAGCTAGACCCAATGGTCAGGCAAAGGTAGCCATGCAGCAAATTAAAAAAACCCAGTGGATACAAGGGATTACGATTTCAAGGAAGAAAAGGAGAAACCTGTAGTACAGCTTGGAAGGCACAGCTACTAAAGCAGAGATAACTTCTGAAGCTACAGAAGATGCTATGCTCCAGGAGGTACACAGAAGGGAAAACTAAGCATTTTCAAAAAAAAAAAAAGGAAGGGGAGAAACTCCAAAATCAATTGAGAGTTTACGCAGTGGGTGGCTTCACTTGCATTTCTCATTTGTTTCCCATCAGGTTTCCTTTTTATATCAGTACATACTATACATAGCTGAAGTGTAAACACCTGATTTTATTTTCTTAGTAATTTCTTTGCATTTTCTGCGAAGCCTCCAAACACTGAGTCAGAGAAAGACGTAAAGTCTATGTAGCCTGAACTACAACTTTTTGAGGCACTGAAATAGTTGTCAGTATGACCAAGATGTACCTTACAGGGCAAGCAAAGGGAAAGGAAAAGAAAGCAGTTATCATGCCATTGCTGTAGTAGTTACTCTGTGTTGCTGCTTTGGGCAGTGCTATTTTAGCCTTTGTCTACTCCAGCTGCTCCCAAGAGCCTGTAGTGTCCCAGGGAAGCTGCCCTCTTCATCAGGTGCTGTCCCTACTCCTTCACCCTTTCCAGGAAGAAGCCAACTGCAAAGCTTAGTCTGGTTATCTCCAGGACTTGCATGGTGAAGTGGTCTGTGCACACACAAACACTTTCTTGAGCCATGGCTGTGAACAACTAATCACTCTTTAATCTTACTAACCTCTTTGCCTCAGCCGTATGTTGGGGTTAAAATTCCTGCTGATAAGATTAAGTGCTGTCTTGGATTGGGGCCTACATAAATAATAATGCTATTTCCACAGTTGCACTCATTAGAATGAAATGTAAAAAAAGGATGTCGGTCTTCCTGCTGTGGGATGTCAGCCAGATGCTAATTGTTTGTGATCAGAAAGAAGTTCTCATCTTGCAGTCCTTTAGGGATCTATGTTTGTTGATATAATTACATTTTACACTTGCACTGAACTCCAATGCATTTATCTCCAGTGTTTGAGCTAGATTTTTACACTGGATAGCTGCATGTAACTCCAGGTTGTACTAACTGCATTTAATGTTTAGCTTTCTTATAAGGTTGTATTTTCAATCTGAGTGGCACCCGCTATAAAATCCTTCTGAATGGTCAAGACAGCTACACCTCAGATTTAATCCCCTCATTATTAAACTAATGTGTTTTCCCCATTGTCACATTAGCTGTGACTCACTACTCCTTTCTGTTAACCAGAAATCCATTATATTAATGTTAGTTTGAGAAGTGCAATAAAATCACTCCAGTAATATTTATTTTAAAAATTCATCATTGAACACCTCAGAAACAGAGTGGCTAAGTCTGTTATTTTACTGAGCAATCTAAGAACAAACATCTGTTAGAGACTGAACACTGAATTTGCAGCTTTAATCTTTAGAGGTGCTCTGTGCCCTGTCACAAGCTTAGGTACAAAAAATGTGAAGCACAAGCCTAATTTTAGGCACACTTGCAGTTCTTCTGGAGTGACTAAATGCTTTGGTTGCTTTAGTTGTGTGTTGGCAGACTGAGGAGATCTTTGGATGCAATCCGTGAAGTCTGGAAAATCTTCAAAGCAAATCATGTATCAAGATAAAACACTCATTCATGCAGCATTTTAAAACTAAATGTTGAAACAAACCCACCTGGTTTTCCTTGAAAAAATAAGGGATACAAAAGATGCCAAAGATCAGCTTTCCACGTAACAAGCGTCTCGTGTAGAATAATAGAGATGTGCCTAAAACCACTTTTGACATAAATTGTACAATAACATGTGTGATGCAGATATAATTCTCAGCACTTTTTGTCTGTTTCGATGCTTATTTTGAAAAAAATCTATTTTCTTGTAAGTCTCTCTCCTGGGAGATGGGAGAAGGGTGGATTGGAGGAGTACTGATTTCTCCTGTTTTGATAGAGATATGCAGAGATTGCTTTGAAAATCCAAACTGAATGGCTATTATCACAAGAGGAATCTGGCTGACTGGGGAGCAGTGCTTTGCCAAAGGAGATATGTAGGGCATGCCTGCATATATGTCAAATAACACTTGCCTGTGATGCCATTCCCAGTTGCTTGTGTCATGAGTTATCTTCACTGTTCCTAAGTCATGCACTGTTAAGATAGAAATGCAAATTTCCTGATGTCTTCTGGAGGGCTATGGAGGGAAGAAAGTGAGGAGGGGAATCAAAGGGAATATATTATTGGTGACAGCAACTACACTAAGTGAGAGATGGAAGCACGAACTGAAGAGCTGGTTAATGAGGGCGTGTGAGGGAAAGCAGCCCACCGTGCACGCTAAACCTGCAGCTGGGGGAGGGGGTGGGGAGAGGCACTGTGAGGAAAGAATGAAAAAAGCTCATGTTTCTAATACTGCAACCCTGCCCTTCCAAGCAAGCAGCACCCACTTCAGCTGGCATGGTCAGAAGCCCTCTAATCCTCTTATTCCTCTTGGTATGTTCCTCATCTAGAGCAGAGGTTCTCTCTCCCTTTCCTAAACCTCTACAACCCTCCTGTTCTCTGACACTGATGCTAAAAAGATCAAAGCTTGGTGCCATTTTAACATTGTGAAACGAATTTCTTATAGCTGTAATGACTTCTTTCAGTTTTCAGTTCTTTATTATTGTATCTTCTAATATTTTCAGAATGAAATGTTTTCGGTTTTCAAAAGAAGGACTTCCAAGTACAATAATTGTCTTCCCAGAATATTTCTGTCCTGGGGATTTCAGAATCACCATGTTTCATTGTAACTCATCTTGAAGCCAAGCCAGATTTTAAAATATTTAAAGCCTTTGCCAAATAATATTTTCATCCTTTTGCCAGGTCTAGTACAGACTTGTAGCATGACACCAGCACAACAGATATTGTACATTCATCCTTTCCACTCTTATGCAAGACTTGTAAACAAGAGCGTGTCCTCATTTTGGCCTGTATCTTCATTTCCCTGATGGTTTAGTTTATTTTTGTTACATTATTATCACAGCTCTGCTTTTTCTCTTTACCTAGAGGCACAAAACCCACACTGAAGCAGCACAATAACACAATACTGTCGTTCATATAGTAGGTACTTTTGGAAATGCTTGGTGGCACTGCTCTGCAATTATTATCATACTAATGCAAGATTTCCAGAACTCTTAATTTATATATTTATGCGATATATATATAAGCACACGCACAGAGTCTCAATCATTCTTTGTGTTTAACTAGTATTGGCATTCTTTCATCTATGATTAAGATGATCTTTCATGATCAATAAAGTCTCTAGGTGAACATTCTACAAGCACTGTCTCTCCACAGAGGTCTTGCCTTTGTATTCTCTGCTCCATTGTATTTAGGGCTCCTTCAAAATATTCTGAAATTGTAAAATATCCAACGAAGATTACAAAAATTATCTGCATAAGAATTATCATAATCAGGATGGAAAACTAGAGGTATAGTACATACTACCTTTTTCTCTGTTAGGAATATTGCTTAGAATTTTTGTTTCTTTAATGAAATTTTGATGTTTGTGTGTCCTGAATGTGTTACAAAGAAGGAGGTCTCAAATATTTTAAAGTCTGTACAGCAAGCAATGCCTGGATGCAGGGACTTTCAAAATCACAGATGGGAGTTCTAGAGGATTCATTGTCCCTTTGAAAACCTTTACCTTGAAACTAACTATTAGAAACATACTTCATCAATGTTTAAACTTCCACACTCAATCTTCGTGTTGTGTTGAAACAAGTTGTGTCCTGTTGGGTAGAAAACCACCAAAATTTTAATGAGTGGCTTTTATGAATGTGTGCAACATGTCTGTCTCATATTGCCATGTTACCTGAATGTCTCACTCAACTAGACTTGAGTCCAATAATGTGCTGATAAGTTTAAGAACACAGTACCATCAAACAAGGCCTACAACAAAAATAACAGGTGTCTTTAGGAGAAATAGAAAAATAGGACTTCAATAAAAATTTCTATATGTAAATATATATGGGTAATTTTGAAATTTTGTGAGCAGATTATAAATTATACTTGTGCTGATTTTGGGTGGGATAGAGTTAATTTTCTTCATAGCAGCTAATATGAGGCTGTTTTGTGCTGGAAACACTGTTGATAACACAACATGGGATGTTGTATATATTGCTGAGCAGCGCTTACACAGCATCAGGGCCTTTTCTGTTCTTTGTACCACCCCACAAGTGAGGAGGCTGGGGCTGCACAAGAAGTTGGGAGGAGACACAGCTGGGACAGCAGGACCCAACTGACCAAAGGAATATTCCATACCACATTGCACAATTCCAGTATATAAAGCTGGGGGAAGAAGGAGGAAGGGGGGTCATTCGGACTGATGGTGTCTGCCTTCCCAACAAACTGCCATGTGTGATGGAGCCCTGCTTTCCAGGGGATGGCTGAACACCTGCCTGTCCACAGGAAGTGGTGACTGAGCGCCTTGTTTTGCTTTGCTTGTGCATGTACCTATTAAACTGTCTTTACCTCAACCCATGATTTTTCTCACTTTTACTCTTCTGATTCTCTCCCCCATTCCACCAGTGGGGCAGTAAGCAAGCTGCTCTGTGGTGCTCAGTTGCCATCTGGGGTTAAACCACAACAATGCTGAAATGAAACTAATACATAATCCTCTTTGAACGTTATTTAAAAATGTCTAGTGACACTTTGCTTTCAGATCAGGTAGCATGTGTCAGTGAAAGCTATTTTTTTTCCCTCTAGTAAGAAAAGTAATTTCTGAGATTCTGTTTGACAGCACTTCTGACGAAAAAAGAAGACAGGTCAGTTGAAATGAGTTAGTATTTCAGCGGAGAAACAACACAATCATTTTATCAGGAGAATATTTGAAAAAATAAAAGCCGTGTTGGGCAGGAAGGAATAGCTCCTTAGATGATCAGATTTTTGAAGAGCAGTGATTCATTTGAAATACTACAATCTTTGATAAGAAATGAGTTTGTGCTTTATGGCATTTTTAACAGATACACAGAGAAATCACTAGATGATTTTTAAAAAAAGCTCAAATAAAAAACTATGTAATTTTTATACACTTGTCCAACCCTAGAAGGTTCATACTTCATATGAAGCTAAGATTAAACTAACCTAAGACTTCTGGGAGGATGAAATCTGTTTCCACAAGCATCCTACTGCTCAGCAAATCTGCAAATCTCTCTGGCATTTGACAAATCTGCTTGAGTTTTTCTGCTTTTCAGCATGACTACCTCTTCGATGGAGCTGTTGGGCTGGGTTTGTTTCTGAGTCCAGTAAGCACAAACTAAAATATTCCTTCATGACTAGCAGAAAGCTTAGTAAACGTCCTTAGTGGATATAATTACTGTTTAAAGTTCCTTTGCAGCACTTGAAAACAGGAAACAAGAAAGGTTATCTTATCTCAGTGATGAGTTACCTGAAGTGAAAGAAGAGGGGGAAAGGATGATATCAGGCTTGCAGGACTGAGGCATTATTTTACTGTGTTACATACATAGTCCTTCATCGCTGAAGACGTGTCAGGCATTTGGTAACAGAGCAAATCTACAGCGCAGCGGCAGAGCCAGAGATCTCTAGGTATGAATCTAAGGCCTTCTAGATAATGTTGTGGAACAAAGGGAAATCATGTAGTACAACCAGCAAAGCTGATCTACTGGAGGAAAGGGAATTTGTCTCCAGCTTGACTCCTGACCAAGAGGCTGGTGATAGGTAGAGAGAAGGGACCTGCTCACTGCCAGCCAGCAGTGCCAGCAGCCACAGAGGACCCCTTGGAAAGTTCACACCTTTCTGCAGCTCTGCTTCCATGGGGAATTCCTCCTGTTTTCCCACTGAGAACAGCTGTAACGCACTACAGGAAAAGCCACATTTTACAAAAAGCCAAAAAACCATAGACAAAACACCATCCAGTTCTAGCAGCCTTACCCTTCTGGGGACACATGTTGCCTACACACACTTTCTCCTCCATAAACATAAAACTGGATTAGAAGGACCATGAGGGTGATGACTTGAATTGCCTCTTGCCAACAGCAGAATATCTGCCTGCCTTATTTTTAATACAATTTATAAAAGAAAAATATTTATACAAATGATTTTCCAGGCAGTGCATAAAACTTATGTTCACAGAAACCGTAGTTTTGGCGTTCATGTATAATGTGTGCCAAAAACTGCAGCTGATTTGCAAAATATTATTAAAAGAACCAACTACCAGTCACTTACTACTTCTTTTACTATGTTTTACCTTAATCAGAAGCCTATGGCTCCTGCTATGGACTGAGGAAGGATAAATCCTCTGCAAAACAAATAACCCTCATTTTAATTCTTCTCTTTTAACAATGAATTTATGGATCTAGTTCACCCTTTCCCTTTTGGGAAATGTGTATTGCAGGATGCGGCAGTTCCCGTGTGTCGTCTGCCACCAAGTTCGAACTACAAAGCTTGAGAAGATTGAAATACCAAATTCAGATGGGGTCAGTCCTGAAAACTGCAGAGTGATCTGGTCCAGGCTAAGCTGGGCACAAGCCTAACTACGAGCAAGTTCACAGTCACTTGGCAAATAAGAGAGCAACTTTTGTACTTCAAATTTTATTGCCCATTGTGCTTTTTTGGGCAAAGTCCAGAAATGTCTCCACCTTGCTGTAGTGAGTACCCCACATGACCTGCTCAGGTCTAAATCCAAGCCCACTGAGGGCAAGGACAGAGTGTCTGAGTGTTAATGGACATTGCTATCTCCATCAGCTCTTGAATTGGGCACTGTCATGGTAGCAAATATTTTAGCTTTACTGAAAAATTAGTAGCTCAAATTTGAACAATGATGGAGATTTCAACACACTTTTATTATTCCCATCACTTAACTAAAATGTCCTCTTAAAAATTCAACTATATTATTCCATTACTTGTCAACTGTTATTTCCCCATTATCTAGGTCCTCATTAATGCATAAATCTGTCATATTTCTTCACCCTTTTCCTCCTTTGGGTAACTAACATAAGATAGCAGTTCATTAACCCTGCCATTATAAAATTCTTGTTAATTTGATTATCTCCCTTATTTTTCAGTGGACCTGCTTTCCCCGGGTTCTTCTTTTATGCCTGTTCCATTAAACAGGCTTTTATTTTCATCCTTATCTTTGTTGGCTAGCAATAGCTCATTGCCTTTCTCCACCTTGTCCTGTTCGCTGCTGGCTATTTTCTGTTCTGTTATTTTTTTCCCTTCCCATTTCAGGTCTGTCTCTTCCTTGCAGCTCTCTGGGAAGCAATGGCACATGCACGTTTTTAGCCAGCTACATATGGTGAGGTGGGTTTTTCCCTTTCTTTGGGTGGCTCTGAAAGTATGGAGAAGAGATGAAGTGCACCTTGGACACATTTCTCTGCAGACCTCCCTCACTCTTCATCTGGTCTTCCTTTAGAGAGGTCCAGAGTACTTTAGCCTCAGGAGTAAGTTGTTTCTGTTATCGACAAAATGTGAACTCAATTCTTTATTTCTGCTGAAAACGAGTTCAATCTCTGCAAAGCACTGCAAAGACGAGATTTCAGAAGAGGTGCATTTATGCTGGAAGGAGGAAAGAAGAAATTCCCAAGTATTTCAGTACCCTGTCTCTATTTTTGGCATGCCATGTTTGGTGTCATGTTACACGTTGCTGCACAAATTTCTTCTACAAAAAGCCTACTTCTCATTGAAGCTAAACTGCAAAATTACCTTTAGTTTCAATGTGACAGGAAGGTCTTGTGAGTTTTGCTATTGATGGCATCACCACTGAAAAGCTTGTGCTCTTCCTGAATCTCTGCCACCACCCCAACAAATAGGTAAAAGGTTCTGTCTTCCTGTACCCTGTTATTTCACACACCCGTTCTCATAAGTGCATAGTTGAATTTTTGTCTTCCGATATGTTTTAACTGAATACCAGTGACAGGTGCTGCATAACACACATGATACAGAACTGCAGCTGCTAAAGCCTCCTGGCAGATTGGTCCCTTCACTGCTGATAATTCTTTGCTGTTAACCTGAGTGATTAGACTGAAATCTGAAAAAGGAGCCCAGCCTACATCGCTCAAAAGAAATCTCCTTCACCCTCCCCTGATATCCTGCATCTGAAAGATTTCCAGCCAAGGTGCTGCATCTGTGCTCACAAGAGGGAGGAGATTCTCTAGCTTAACATCTTTTGTGTTCTTTCATGTAATCTCTATTTACGTGACCAAAACACCAGGATTAGAAGAAAAACACAGAACTATTCCCAAAAGAAATGGCATAAGCAATTCTGTTGCTTATTTCCCAGGAGTTCTCATCATGTTAAAACCTCCCAATCTCTAAAATTAGTAGCTGGGGAAGAATGAATCACAAAAGAGCAAAGTTAAAAAAAACTGCAACTGAAATGAAAGAAAAAGCCACAAGCATACAGCTGTATCAGCTGGATCTGTGTCAGCATCTGCTACTAAAATATGTATTACTGGCAAAGACTTGTGAGTGTTGTGTTTATGCAGAGAGTTACCCTCAGTCAAATTACTGGCTAAAATCCAAGTAGGTAAATTCTGGTTCCTTTAATGCTTGGAAAAAACCCAATGAATTTACCCATTCCAAAGCATTTACTCTACTTTCTGCTGTTATTTTCTCTGTTCATTATTACTTTTCTATGCCAAGACCCTGAGAATCAAAAACATGGGCTATACAACTAAATAAGAAGCCACAGCTTGCAGTCCTTTGCTCCAGCCCATGCCATTCCTCCATACAGACCCATACAGGCACAGGTGTCCTGTCCCTTCCCACATATGTTGGATTGTAACTTAAGGTGAGGAAGACTGCAAGAGGCTTTGACAAATATGAGACAAAAATGTAACTTGGAGGTCGGGATTAGTGATAAATATACAAGATTGGATGCCTATACTTAAGGACGCTACATAGATTTCTAGTTGGCATCTCATTCCAGAAGCCTGTTCCGAGAAAAACATTGGCAAGCACAGATTTACCTGAATTGTGGATATACGAATTGCAAAGAACAAGGATTCACCTGCTGCTTTCTTTGTAAATCTGTACACCTGGCAAAAGACATAACCATCTCCCTACCATACTTTGTTTCTTCTAAGTGTTTCCATGCTGATGGTTGGAAATATAGACTGAGGATACTGAAACACCCCTGGAGTTCTCTTCACCGTAACGACTGCCCATTCCCCTCCACCAATGCAAGGATGCTGTAGAGAAAACATTCACCAAATTAATAGCCCTATCCCAAAACTTGAAAACACTGTGCAGCTGATATTTCTATAATATTTGTATTCATTGTTTGCAGAGGACTATGAACATCAGGGTAACCTAGAATATGCAGACAGCTTGTTAACACATGGACATTAGTTGGCATGGGGAATATACTTCCAACTCCCATTCCTAGCAAATTAAATTTTATAATGAATTATGTTATTCAACACATTATATCCATCAGAGTCAGATAATGATCTTGTTTTGTATAGTCTTGTCAATAAACCTCAACTACTTAGAGAAAATCTATATAGAAAAAAAATAGAGAAAATCTACTCTGTAGAAAACCCAACAGTTTTGGAGAAACTGCCCATATGAAATACTTCAACCCATACCTCCCACACTCGGTTGTCTCTTATAAGAAATATGTCTCACTCTTGTAATTTTTTTGAAGAGTACCATAAACTATGACATGGCTGCTTGTTGCTTATAACAGGTTCATTATTTGTTTAATCTCACTGTGATTTTTCCTGTTTCATTCCCCTTTTTTTTAAAGGGGGGTCTATTTGCAAATACAAGGTTACCTCTCAGACCTATCATTAACAACTCCCAGATCTTTCCTTGACTTTTTATTTCCAGCATGGATCTTAATCTTACCTGAGATTACATATCTTGACAGTGTTGATAGGTGGCTAATAAGCTATCATGATCTAGATATTTTAAGTGTTACGTATTGCTTCTAAACCGATGTGACAAGATAATATGTAATCGCTGTAGCACTCTTGACATCCACTGGGCTAAATGCCTAAAACCCACCACTTGTATTAGAAGTGCATGATTGCAAAAGAAAAAGGAAAAAAAAGACTATTTGCCTTTTTCTTTGACTGCTGTGGAAACAGAGACGTGCAGCTGTTCTTTTTCATTATTGTGTAGCAGACTGAGCACTGTATTCATTGTTGAGTAAAATAATTGCAGGAAAAAAAAGCGAGATGAGAGAAAAAAGACTTGTCGAATTAAGATAATTTGTTTGGAACTGAGACATTTGTAATCCCTCAATCCATGCCTATTGTTTACTTGCACTGCATTTGCTTCCCTGTAGCTGAGAATGAGCTTACAGTTTTTTTTCATCAGAGAAAACTAGCAGCTTTATTAATTTTGCATTTATGGTGTGTATTCTTCTGTGCCCCCTCCCAGGTGGCATTGGCATTTTACTTGGCTAGTTAGAAGCAACATCTGACAGAGAGATTAAGTGGGGGCAGAATGGGGAATTGACTTTTTCAACCCCTGACCATGCAACCACATCTGGAATTGTAGGATGTCTACAATAAATCTCATCTTATTATTCTGCATATGAAATATAACTCAACTAATGACCATATGGAGAAGACTAATGCAAGCACAGTCTAATTTAGTAAAGACAAGGGAAAAAAAGGAAATTTCTTGCTTAATTAACAAGGACAGAAATACAGCAACAGACAGTATAACAGGAGGACCATATTTAAGGCACCTCTCATCAAAAGTTTTAATGGCATATAGGGCCCAAGACAGCTCTGAAAATGCCTGGCACTGCTAATGTATTTGCAACGTGGTTTTGCTTTTAAAAGCATTTTGGTTAACAGTTTTGAAAATTATTAGTTATTAGGAATATCTTGATTTTTCTATCTATCCAACTTGCAATACCTACAAAGGGGGTGATGTTTAGATGACTCGGTACAGTAATTACACAATTATGGCAAGGCGGAGCAGGGTATGCTCTCAAAAATCAAGGTACCCTGGACTTGTTTGGAGGAGGATATAGCATGAGTCAAAGGACAACACAAATTGAGTTGCTGCTTGTACCCTAGTGATATTCCAGAAACATTATCTCAATTGGGACAGCAGTCCTTCATCATCTTAGCAGCTGTGAAAACAACTTTCAAGTATCATCTTTGGCCTGTGTAGGCAGTGGTCCATCATTGTGGATATTGTAGTGTAGGTTCTTGCTTTTGATTCCCTATCCAGCCAAGGCAATTCCTTTGATTACTAATGCAGCCCTCAGAAGGCTTTTGTTTTCTCATATATTCAAATTAGTCTTGGTGGATGACTGCTGCATGAAAGCCTATGGAGTGTGTTTTTCCTGTTAAAGCAATAGTTTTTAACTGATTCTTTTTCCACAGCTGTTGTGAATCTTGTGAAGTATGCTGTACAAACACACAGCAAAAGGCATTTCTTTTTCAGGGAAAGCTTTCTGTCTGAGAATCAAAGCAGGAGAAAAGTGATTTGTATAAATCTAGAGAGAAATATAATTTTCAGGAGGGTTTCACAGTAAATTTGAAAGCTTTTTGCTGTTTTTTCATTATCAAATTAATGCAATGATGCAAAACTAGTGAAACCTGAAACATTTCAGATTTTTTTATTTTCTTTTTACCTATGACCCTTGAATCCTTCAAAATGCAGGAAACAACACACAGTATTTCTTTGTACTCCTGACAGGCTTCCTTCAGCCCCACTGCCATCCTAGCTTCAAAGCCATTTTCTGTGTTGTCACATATATGACACTGGATGGCCTGGATTATGTATAGCAAAATGTAATTAAAGACACATATTGCACGGGAGAGGTAGAATCACCAAGGAAAAGAAGATTTGCCAACCCTGAAATGAGGATTAAGGAAGAAAGAGGTTTGCAGAGACTTGAATACATTAATTTTCCTACCAGCTTACATAGCAATTCAGTGACTTCTATTGTGTAGAGTGTAGTTAGCACCTTCCTTGACCTGAAATCAAGAAGAAAGGGTGTACCTGTTTGGAATCACATTAGAGAATACGTTATTTTAGAGTCAAATAACAAATATCCTAGGCTTAAAAAGAAAAGATGATAGATTGTAGCCAAGGATTAAAGTGGTTAGGTCACCGAGGAAAAAACATATGTTCCATCTTGTCTTTTGGGACTGTAGTTAGGTGACAATTAAATGGTCAATGAAATTATTTTCCCAAATCTCATTGTTTTGCAGTGCTTGTTGGAGTTTGTGTGCCTTGGACTCATGATAAACTAGATCTGAGAAAAAGATAGAAATGTCACTCCAGTGTTATCTGTGAGCTGGTCGATCTCAACTCTTAAACCAGCCTCAGGTGGATACACAAAGAACAAAAACATATTGTGCGATTCTGTGTAAACATTTGTAACAGAAGAAAAATAGTGTTTCGGAGCTATGCTGGAATAGGGAGGTATGTTCTCTGTTATCCTCCAATTTATATGTCTGTCCATCAATTTGCATATTTTAATGAGTAATTATTTAAATCTCTGTTGCTTTACTTAGAGATATGTTAGACCTGTGAACAAACAAACAAAAGGAGAGAAGATGTGCTGATCAGAAGATTAAATGTAGCAGTGCAAACATTTACCCCAGACCAAAAGCTACTGAGCAGCAAGTACACAGAACAAGACACAGACCAGCATAAAATTTTGATATCTGCAATGAGGAACATTATATTTCCCCCTGAGGCTAGAAAGATGTTTTTCCTATCAAATAAATACATATTCTGCCCCTCCTGCAGTATAAAAAAAGAACCTCAAAGACAATTGAGCTGTGGCAGAACTTCAAGAACGTGAATCACTGATGTAGTTCACTAGAATCAACTTCTTTTTATTTAGTCTCATCACTAAAGGATTATTTCTTTGCAGCTTTGTTTCTTCACCCAGGCACAGGTTTGCTTCCAGCTCTGAAGGAGGCTCTACACACCCTTGGAGGGCTGATTCTCTCCAAAGCCTTTCGCGTGTTGCCTGGCTGCCTTCCCACAAGCTGCCCAGCCCTTTCCCCAGCTGCTTTTGATCAGTGGGGACAGCTATCCCAGTACAGTGGCTACAGAATTTCTTGTCAGTCACAGAAGAGTCCACAGTGGTTGGTCATGTGTTAAATGCAAGCAAGAACTGCAGTATTTTGTGTTACTTGCTCAAATGTCTCAGTCACAGGCTAGGTATGTTTTCTACATGCTGAAAATCCTTGTCTTGACTTTATAGGAATCTGAATGATACAACACTGTTTCCCAGATATGTTGAAGTTTATTTGTAGAGCCTAAGGAATGCAAAAGAAATAACTGCAGCCAGCCTGAAGTTCAAGGAAACTTTGCATTTTGTCCTGTCGACTGTGCATGCATAAGTGATTTCCTTGTGAATAAAGATTAAGGTTTTTTTAAATTCAGGGATTATTATGAGGGCTGAGCTGTTTGCTGGGAAAGTGAGAGCAATTCCCTCTGAACTTTGCACCCCACAGTAAATCCACATGGGCTCATTTCATCTGAATCTGCAAACACAGGCCCGTTGCAGAGAGTAGACGATTACTCTTTTTTTTTTTTTTTTTTTTTTTTTTTTTTTTTTTTTTTTTTGTTTTATTTTAGCAAAAGGTTGCACTAGAGCTGGTGGGACTGTAAAGTCAAAATCCATGAAAGGCGAAGGAATTGATTTAGCCAGGATTTCTGGTGAGGGCTGTGAGATGTCTCTCCCTCAGCGTCAGACCCCTTCCAAGAAATAGCACAGCAGCTGAAGCTTGGTCCTTCTGCTGGTGCATTCTCTGGGATGCACCAAACTGTAGGGAGTTTGATGGAGCTTCCCACACCTTATACACTAAAACTGGGCTCTTTTGCACCAGGCATTTAGGCTGCTCTGCTGTACTGCTCACAACCTCCACCACCAAGAGCTCCATGAGAGGGAGAGAGCAGAAAAGTGAAACCTGGATCCTCCTGCTTTTGCCTGTCTGGTGGGAGGGTTATGTAGGGCAGCCTTGCGTGCAACAACCCTTTCCAACACCTTTCTTTTTTCCATTGCCGGTATTGTCCTGGCACACAGCCCTGTGGTCAGGCAGTTTAGCATGGGTAGCTTTAACCTATGATACATGTTTAAAAAGCATAAACATGGACTGTATAATGGCAAATCCAATGTGTTTTTACCGAATTGAATAGCCTGGGTGTCTTGATAGTACATGAGATTATTATGCCTAGCTTATCAGAATAATTACACTATCAATGACCTTGACTAAGAAGGTCAGACCCTTTCCACTCATCTGGCAGTTTAGTGTTATCTTTTTCATGCAGTTTATGTTGGCACTTAAGTGATACATACAATGCAATTAGCAGGAATGGCCCTGAGTTTTAAGATGAGAAGTAGGGAAACAAGGTAGGATTTCTCTAGTATACACTTGACTGTTCACTAATTAGCTCCTGTTGTATCATTAACATCAGATAAGGGTCTCAGGAAATGAAGGCTAGCCAACACCAAAAACAGACCACTCAGCATCAATTCACATACAGACTATGCTATCTGCAAAAAGTTTCTATCTGTTCTTACAATGATTTGTCTTATAAAGTGCTGATAATCTCAGGTGTTATAGAAACTATGAGGGCATTCTTAAAATTTATTTTTATATATTTTAAAGAATGAGGCAAACCCTCTGCAATTAACTGATAATTCTAATTAACTGAAATAGTCCAGAATGAGAATGCGAAGAACAAATTGCTACTAAGAGCTCATTGATCATGTTGTACTTTTTTTTTTCCAGAGAAACTGGTGTGTAAAGGTTGGGCTTTAACCATACTAAGTGCTATATAATACTGTGTGCTCTGAAACATGTACTACGTTGACCAACTGAGATCCCCACGATGAAGGTGTTTGTGTATCACTTCCTTTCTGTATAACAGAGATACTATCATCCCCTCAACTCACAAAGAGTGCAATGAAAATTAATTAATTTTTGCAATACACCCAGGTATTAGCGTAATGAGATTCTAGTCCTCACTCCCCCAACTTGCTGTAATATCTGCTTCCTTTCCCTCTTACCTATTCTGATTTTGATTTTAAATTCACCCCTTTAAAAAAAGGTCCTTGTTCAAAAGTCCTTACAAAAATTAAGAATAAAAGTGTTGTCCAATACCAAACAATTCTTTTATGTAGAATAAAGCCTTCCACTTTCAGCTTATTTAACCATTTTTTGTAAATGAAATGAACATGTTATATCCATTTTAAGTGGTCTGAGAGCTTCCATCTTTTCTAAAAAACCTTGTTCTCCTCTTCTACTATACAGCAAATGTAATTGTTAAATCCAACTTGATGGCAACTTCCGCCCCCCCTCTCCAAAATATACTAAAAATGGCCCCAGCTGAGTAGCTACCCCTGCTTGGTAATAAAAAAAGCCCCTGTGAATCAGTTCAGCTGAGAGATTTAAACAGGATCCTGCCTTAGGTGAGAAGAAGCTTTTGGGGTTTGCTTTTGGGTTAACTCACAGGAGTTTCTATTTTATCACTTGAGGGCTGCTGTGGCCTGACCAAAGAAAAACAAGAAAAGGCTTATTATTTTCTTCTTCCCCCTTCTCTTTTTCTCTGCAGCTGTAGCTGTACTACTTTTTTCCATTTATTCTGTGGAGAAAAGGTCTGGTTAAATGGACTGGCCCTGGCATTTATTGTCCTGTGCTCATTAAGTGCTGTAACAAATCTCAGGTGGAATGAAACAAAATTATCAGTTTGGGAAGAAATATGTCACCTTTTCTCAACTTGTGATGGCTGGAAAAAGTTAGGGGATCAGTTTAATTCCAACTTATAAATAGATTTTTTCTTTGTTTTGTATTGTTTTTAATGGAAATTGAGTTTTAGTATTGTTTCTCAAGGGGCTCTAAAGTTTTGATTGCTGTGTTTACCAGTAACAATGGCTATATCATGAGTTTTTAATTAACAGTGTATGCCAGCTGAAAGAAATCTTCCTTTTCTTCATTGCTTCTTAACCCCTGTATAGGAGAGGTGCCTTCCATGTAATGGGTAGTCAGAGCAGACTGTGCTCTCTGCAGGTGAGAGCCAAGGAGGAGGTGGGACAGAGTTGGGAAGAGGCTTCCTATGACTGCTGTCAGCATCCACAAAGTCAACTACAAGTAGTCAAGTGCTTTGCCTCATTGCTCTCATAATGTTTCTGATGCTCTTTCAAAGGCTAAAGCAGCAGTGCAGAGGTAAGTCTAAAAAGTGATGAACAGAAAATGGCTTCTTTAGTGGAGCAGAAAGGGAGCAAGGAAGAGGTGGTGAGTCTGTCTGCCTGGACTGGGTTGTAACTGCAGCAAAATGACTACAGCAAATAGGCACCCTTTCTTAAAGACACTTTTTACATTCACTTGTTCATCTGTATAAAACTCTTTTCTGTTTGGAGTGTTTGCAGAGTTGCCATGCAGGCTTGTGCTTATATTCAGGCTAATTGTTAAATTGGTATGCTGGGGAGATGTGAAATTTCACACTGTATTCTCAACTTGATCCATAATGTTCCAATTATGATAATAACTAATTAAGAAAATGTGTGGAATTAAAATGCATTCTTATCTAGGAAGACCAAAACAAGAATAGAGAAGCAAACTAGAAAAAAAGATACAGTGAATAATGTTACCCCTTAACATCCTATCTCTATAAACTGCTTTCGAAATACAAGAGGTAAATCTAGGTTTTTGAAAGTCAGCTTAGAGAACAGCTGTGCATTAAGAGATGTCTAAGCTCCTTTCTCCGCAGAAGCAATTAGAAGCCTTTCCTGTGAAGGTAATACCATTAATGTAGATATAGTAGATTTGAAAGGCTAGATCTAGAAAAAGAAGCGCATTGTGTCTGTGCAGCCACCTTACTCAAGGCACTTGCTGATCAAAGAAATGTTCACAAGGCAAAATTCTCAAAGTTGGGAATTAATGTATTTTGGATCATAGGGATTTAACTGTTCTCGTTCCCTTTAATGCAAAGGAATGTAAAGATGGCTACTGTTTGATTTGTTTGTATACCTATGCAAAATATGCTTGCTACATAGAATGTATATACATAGAGATTCTGACAGTTATTTGTATGCATCAATATACACAATATTCAAGCAAGGGTCTTCGCCCCAGGGTCTCCTTTTCTAACTCGTGACTCCTTCCTGCAGAAGAGCTCTCATCATTCAGTGTTTTGATGGATTTCTTTCCCCTTCTGTGCTTGGTTTGTCCTCCTTCCCCAGAGTGTATGCAGTGGGTGATGAAGTCTAAGACGAAGGATGTGCACTGCTTTCTGAACACACTTTTGTGGAAAACTGACAACAAGAGGATGCTTGCTAACTCTCTATAATAAAACTTTCTCCTTACTGTTCTTTATTTTGGATGTGCAATGCTACCACCTATTAAAATTTGGTTTGCATATAGGTTGTTTTGGGTAATGAGACTTCACCTTCCTATTAATTAAGTGAATGAAATATATATCTATATATATATTACATCTAGGGTCAAAAGGGGTGTTTTCTGCTGAGATATGTGTATTGTGTAATAATGATGGAAATTCTTATTTAGCTGATTCTTTTTCTAGTAATGAAGGGGTCACTAGTTTCTACTACACCTTTTTAGGAAGTTGTGGCTCTCTTCCAAGATTATTTCTGCAGAGATATTGTGAAATATCAAACAAACTTACTGCCAAGGCAAAAAGAGAACATACAGAACACATGAAAACAGCTCCTTTGTTATTGTTTACAGGAAGGTGCAACCTTTTTTTTTTTTTCTTTCCAAGGATATGTGAGGTCCAACAAGTCAGGTCCCCCAAATAAAGGGTCACAGTGCATGTTTTCCCATATTCTGACAAGGACATCTCAGAATTACTGTTTTGGAGCAGCCCCCTTGTTGTTGTTGCCCAAATGCAGGGTTGCACTAGACCCTATTAGGCAGGCAAGCAAACTGGAATCTTTTTTTTCCTCTAGTGATTTCAATTTTAGCTTCTGAGCTCCTTGAGAAAATACTACTTTCTATAAGTTCTTGGCAACATACTGTATATCATGTCACTCACTTGTACTTGTTGTGCTAGTCTACTTACCACAGGGGTGTTTTTTTAGCCTAACAGATTGATGATTGACATAATTAAATATCTACATGTTGATATAATTATTTGGTCCCACTGTTTTAAGGTGGCTTTGATAAAATGACAACTTCATTGGAAAGAAAAGATAGGGTTAAAAAAAAGACCAGTTGTTTTATTGTCTTGATTTGAAGTCTGTGGATCCACAGTCAGAAACAAAAAAATAAACCAATATATCTTGAGAGATGTTGTCAGAGAGTGATTACTTCTGCGCTTCTGAAAATTGAGGGCCTGCCACATGAATCCAAGGGGTTACTGATGTCACCAAACTTGCCTCTCAGCCCCCTCAGAGAACACAGGAAATGTAAGCTGGGGAGACGTGTTGCTGCTGCTGCAAAGTTGCCCTTCTGGAGGCTGGGATGGAGTTTAAGTAGAAGCTAAGCAGCAAGTGCGAGATTTTTCCTACCAAATGGCTGAGCATTTTGAAGATGCTGGCTCTAAAAATCAAACTCCTTGTTTCAGGTGATGAACAATTCATAAAATCGAGTATCAAACATCTGCCTGCGATAGCAATCTGTTTACACTAATATGAGAGAATATGTTCTTTTCTGTAGCCAAAAGAAACAAAGTACTAGAAAGTCACAGCTTTTACTAATCTGTATTTAGACCTGAACTCATCTATCAGTTGGTACAGAAGCACCTTAACTCTTTTGCTATGTCATGTCACTCTGAGATGCCAAAAATGAATGTATCCTTTTCTTGTCACTTTGAAAAGGCAGACCACATCAGGAACAATAGATAGCTTTGCATCTACTGCTGATGCTCCTGCTAAAATACTATGCTCATTTTTAAGGTATGATGCCTTTGTCTGTGTTCTAGCAAACACATACTAAAACATGCCTCTGATGGTAAATACACATGCAGATACAAATCTGTGAAATAAACCATGATTTTTTTTTTCCAATCACTGGCCTGTGAAAGACTGCTTAAGCTGGAAAATATCCAACCATTTATTAATGCAGATACCTTCATTTGAGTAAGTGCCAGGGCTGCTGATCCCTTCCCCACTCCTCCACCAGCTTCTTTCTCTAGGGAGGTAAATGTTTTGAACGGCTCTACAGCCTTCAGGTTCTACGGTGACTTGTGGCTTAATTATATAGGAGAGTTGGAGAGAGTGAATTACTGTTCAATAGCGCAAGATTTCAAACTTGTGAAGTCGCATCTCTCAAGATTTGATGTGTGTTTTCGGAGCTCTCTATACTGACTTGAATTATGGCTATGAATGTATCTTGTGTGAACATCCATATTCTATATATTAGAACAAGAGTCCTTCCCCAATCTAAATGTAAAACTTTGAACTGGAGTGCATGTTAGTGACTCTTGGGACAATCTCTCTGCAAGCTACAAAACTATTGATGGAATAGCTGCAAGCCTTTCTTTAGACTCTGCTCAGATATTTTATCTGTTGATACGTAATTTCAAAACCTATATAAGTCAACATTGAAAGATTTAAGCATTAAAAATAAAATTCTGTTATCAATTAGACTTAATTGGTACAGCGAGTGAGCTCAGTGGAGCTCTCTAGGTTTTCACATTGTGAAAATTTCGCCATTTGGTGGTGGATCTGTGTTTTCCTGTGGCTGTATCACTTTCATCTCTCTTCTCCCGCAGAAAACGTAGATTGCTTCACCTCCCCAGCCCCCATCTATTGTTTATTAACAGCAATATGAAAAATTAACAGCATAAGGATAGAATTATTCTGAGTAATCAAGAAAGCTAATTATGAATTTTTATATTTACTTTTAAGAGCAATTAGCCATTGGAACGAAAATGCCCGGAGGAAAAAAAATAGATTTTACTTCACTTAACATCCTTAGATCTGGGTATGTGTTTTACTGCTCAAGCAAAACCTAATTTTGATGTAGACATCATTAGATTAGATTTTAACACCTAATCTAGTAAAGACATTTATAATAACTCCTCTTAGCTAGTGAACTTAGAATTATCAGTGATGACTTTTTTTTTTTCTTTTGATATGTGAAGGGAACCACTGAATTGCACTCTTGGAGCAGGATTTGTGCTAAATTGGCCGCTTGGAGCCTTTTCCTGTTCTGGTGAAAACAGTTGTCAGAAAGGTGAAGTTGTCTACTGAAGTCAATAAAAACTTGTAAGAACAATTATCTGAACTAAAGATTCAATGATACTTGGGGAAAAGTATCGTGTGAGATAACTTTGGTAACACAGGGGCCTTTCCTGGGCTTGGGAACTAGAGTCATCATAACAAACTCTGAATTATGTTTTGCAATTCAGAAAGGACAATTTAAATGTGTTGTTGAAATATTTTACTATCCCTGGGCCTCATCTGGCAAATACATTTTTATTATTGCTATGCAATCCTGTTCATCAGTGAGTATTGGACAGCTAAGATGTGGTGATGGGCATTTTAAAGGTATTTGGTGTTTGTCCCGGTGGAAACAGATGCAAAATCTCCTTTGTGTCATGTCGGCACTGCCATGTGTCGTGCTGTCACTACACTATTTCATGTGCTGTTGACCTCTCTGAGAGAAGGCAGAGGAGATTCAGTGTTGAAATTCCCCATGTCCTTCAGTCTGTGTCAGTGCTGTGACAGCTGTGTGGAGAACGAGGACTTGGGGAGTAAATCTTGAGCTACAGGATGTGAAAATGATTTAGAGCTTTCCTTATGTAGACAAAGTGTTGCCCCGCACATTTCTATCCAGCAATGCAGTCAGGTCTGGGGTGATTGTTCTTGTGCTTTTTTTCAATATTGAACATTGTCTGCTACTGAAAGAACTATGTTAAGGAAATTTTTCATTTATCACATGCTTAGCTGATAACATCTATGGTTAGGGGTGACGTGGTTCTCTTATGACTGGTAGGCTAATTTCTGAATGTATCAGCTAAGAGTGAAATAAATCCAAGCCATGTAAATGCATATTTAGTGAGACCTGTACAAATATTCCTAAATGATAAACTAGAGCAGCATCAGGAAGAAGCTGAGTGTACTTTGGCAGAAGGGGCATAGCAAGCGCCTAGAGCCTTCTTCCTTTATGATACCATTCCTTGCAGCAGAGAATTACCTCAAGTGCAATGTAGATTCCCACTGATGAAGCAGCTTGCCACTGGACACAAGCATTTACTACAAAGTCAGTTCTTCCCTGCCCCATGCATCTCAGTTGCAGACATAAAGCACCTCCCAAAACCAATCCCCCCTGCTTTGGTCTCTAACACAAATGGAATTTCTGTAAGGCAAATAAAAACTTATGCGCTTTGGTTTTGCCAGCTGTTCATTGCAGAAGATTTCCAAGGCTCTGAAAAGACAGTCTGACAATAAATAGCTGAGAAATTAGTTTTAGAATGTAGTCCACACAAAATCTGTTTTATCACAGAAGAAAATAAACCAGGGGTCTGCTCAGAAGGGCTTGGTTTCTGTTATGATGTGTTAGTGTATAGTAACTCCTACTAGTGGACTGTAGTTACAACCTGTGCTGCTCCTGGAAATGAAGGTAGAGCTCAGCAGAAAGATGACAAGGCTGGTAACAGACCCTTCCCTTTTCCTCATAACCATCTTTGGATTGCTGATACTGAGGCCGTTCATTATTGCTAATGCTTCTGCAAGCACATGTAATTCTGACAACACACACCAGCAATGTAGGGGTACAATGATTACAGGAAGAAGCAAGAAATGCTGTAGGCTTGCATATTCCATACCCAGCCTCCTCCCATGTGCAGGGCTGCCTTGCAGCCTCCCGGCACCCTGATGCTGACAGTCTGTCTGCCAGCGTCCATCTGAATCTGTTTTAAGTGGCCTTGTGTTTCTGGAGATCTGACAGACGGCCTCTGGCTATGCCAGGGGTCATGCTTGAGGCAGCGCTGTTGTACAGTCTCCAAGTTTGGTCTCTGGGAGAGCCCTGGGGAAGTCTGATATGATAAAGATGCAAGTTTAATTTTTTTTTTTTTTACCTCCTTGGAGAATGCTGGGAGTCAACTTGCTCTGGGAAGTCTAGGAATGACTGACATGGCTACAGAAGAGACTTCTGTTCAAAGTGTGAGGAGTTCTAGGCTCACCATGATGCTTCCAGGCTGCTCTTGGGTAAGTTCAGAGTCAGATAGCTCAGGATGGCTTACCCTGACTTGAACTTGCTCTCATGGATCAGTACTTTATCCGGGGCTCTGCATCTGACACTACAGTTGTTCACTTCTGTTTTCTCTGCCAAATTGCCTTGCAGTGGTCTCACAGGAGAAGAGGAATGGGCATATCCAGATTTATCTATTATGGGCTTATTAATGGGCACAGGGACTTCCAGACCTCTTGTCTGTCGTGATGGGTTCTTTTGATACATACTGCTCAGTAGTTGACAATAGAAAAAATTGTACTGGGGAAAAAAAAGTTAGACTCAATTTCTTATTTTCCAGCTCCTGGTAATACTTTCAAATCCTTTTGTACCCTTACTTCAACTTGTTCAGTCTGTATAGTGGGATATTTCCAACCCATTAGCATGCGAAACTACCTGAGTTAGTAATATGATGATCTGATCCTCCTCAGCTGACTTCCTTTCATGCTGTTTCTTACCCAAGTAGCAAATCAAGAAGAGTAAAATCATGGGAATTTTACTTTTTACTGCTACTTTAATCCAACCAATGCAAAATTGCCTGTCACAGTACTATTTTTAAACATATATTGCTTCTTGTTTCATTACGTACAAAAAACCTTTGCCAAGATGAGGCAGTATCTTTGCCCAGCTTTAAAAACAGGTAGGAATGAGATCCACATGCAGAGCCTGGAGCTCCGGACCCTTGTCTGTGCTTGTAACCACAAATCACCCTGCAGCCATTTGCACCCATCAGCTCAGTTTCGTAAACATAAAATGGAGTGTAAATGGGTTAAGTGAAATACAGGTCTGTCTCCTCACGTGCTTGAAATAACAATAGAAGCGGTTGACTGCATTTTCTATGGTTACAGTTGCTCTCGTTTATGTTCTGGTATTGACTTGGTGATCTTTGGCAATTGATGCTCTGCTTTGCTAAAAAGATGAAATACAGAAATGCCCTGTCAAGTGTCGTCTGATTTACAATGGATAGTTCATGAATGAAGACAAGCTGTGGGCTTTATGAAAAGCAGAGTACTGAGTAGAATGAATCTCAAGGATAAGCATTCATTTGTTTTGTGAATTTTATATCTAAATCATAAATAAGGCATAGCAATTTAAGTCTCCCTTCTGAATTAATCTGATATGGCTCTGAAACACTACTGATTGCTATGATCATTCCCCCCCCCCCGTCCCCCCTCCGCGTGAGTACGAGAACACTGGCTGTATAGTCCTTTGTGCTGTGCAATTATCTAGTGGCGTTAATAGCTACACTCTTAAAATAGTTTACCATGAATTCACACATACGGTGATTATTCGCTTAGGTGGTAAACTCGTATGCAGCTACAAGAAATATTTGGTGCTGATTATGAGTGCTTAAGTGCATGCAGCTATTGACAGTATTATGCACATACTATCATTGATGTTTATTCTATTCCATTGTAATTAAGTTCCGCAATTAATTTTAATTACTACTACCTTTGCATTAGCTTTCTGCATACCACAGGTATTCATAATAAACACATATAGATGGTTCTCTGAAAAAAAAAATTAAGACTTGAGCTTTCAGCAAAGCAAAATGACTTGAAAGGAATTATGGAAACACCTTTTTTTTTTTAATAAATAATCTACAGCAATGTGTGCAATACTTGACTGTTAACAGACATAAAGATTAAAAAGAAAATCGAGGCACACAGTCCGACCCTGCTCATCATGAGCTGGTATCTGCAAGATTATTTTTTTTAACGTGGATAAAGCTGTAGATAGAAGCATCAGCTATTTAAAATTACTTAAGGTTAGATGAGCAATCAAGTTCTCAAGGATAGGAATGACTTTAGGTGCTAAAGGAAGTATGGTTGGTACTTGAACTTTGTTAATGAGGCAGTTGTTTAAAGTTGGGGGGCAGGGGTAGCACTAAAGCAGCATTAATTTGAAAAAGAAGAGACAAACAAAAGGTGAGACATTTAGTGGAACTTCGGCATTTGCAAGTCAGAATACAAAGCAGCTCCTACTTTGACCAGGAATGGGAAGGGATATCGGGACTATATGTTTCCTGTAGTTATTTCTGCTCCTTTCAGGCAGGCACAAAGGATGCTTCAGTGGGCTGGGCTGAAGGACTGTTGTTGTGGGTAGAAATCGTGCAGATTCTGAAGCTACCATCACCTCCTGTGACCTGCAGCAGAAGCCAAAGACAGGTTTGGTTCAGAGAACCTCAAATGTCAGGGAAAACTGAAGGAAGGCATATCATCTCTTGCTCCTTCTAAGCACCAGCTGACTCAGCCCAACTGGTACGGTATTGGAGGCATCAAGAATAATCTCAGTTATTTAAGTTATTCTTGTATAGATTGAGGAAGCCCATGTATAATGAAATCATGCTGTTGATTTAAAAAAAAAAAGGAAAAGATGAAACACCGTTCTGAGACTCTTCTTCCATCTGCCTGAGTATTCTTCAAAAAAAATTTTGCAGTATCTTTCTTCTTAATTTCCTCATGCTTCTTAATTTGCATGTCAAATAAAACCTCCCAACTAATTTTGATGACACTGCAAGTGTTTAGCTCTGTAGAGGATCACTGTAAATTGTCATATGTGGTCAGATAAGCATTGGCAAACTACCTAGCCATGTGCTTCATAGCCTAATGTGTAATGATTTTTCTTGTGAAATTAAGAAAATTCAACATCGCTACAAAACTGTGTCTTTTGTTTGGAAATGCATTATGTGCATTGCTGGAAAATGAGAGTCAGGTCAGGGAATCTGACTGAACTTCCTTCTCCCTCTGCCCCTAAGGTCTATTTAGCCTTGAGACGTTTACCATATGCCACACATTATTTTAGCCACGAGTGCTCCATATCTTTATGGATGTGGAACTACCACTCGGTTTTCACTCTCACTGGAATTTCAAGGTTATTTTTCTGAACCAGTCTAAAAATTATGCTGATGTTGCAGATATGTTGGTCTTGATCTTAGCATTCTTTTTGCGGTTTTTTTCTTCATGAATAAAATTTCATTATCTGTGAATAACCATTTATTATATTGCAGCATGAACTAGAGGCAGAGAGCAGAGTGTGTGCCTGGCAGGGGGTATTTCTTCCTTTAAGCTATGGGGGCTGTAGATATTGCATTTTCATATTAGGCACAATGGTAGGCATCACGCTTTAGAGCTTAGTTTCCAGTCAGTTATCCTGTTTGGTGAGGTGAAGTGATCCATACTAAAGATATTTTTCAGCAATATCTTAGCAAATGTCAAAGATACCACCTCTTTATTGTTAAGAATTATTTTTCCCAGTAGAGTGACATCCTGGTTTTATATGACAGAACAACAAGAAGGTGCAAATGTATGCTTTCTTTACCTAGGATATTTTTGGTTTGTATCATACGACATAATTCCACTTTTCTCTACATTATGGTTAGCAGAATGATGAAAACATCTAAGATCTGCAATGCTGTTATGAGCTGTTATTTATAAACATGAGTTTGCATTAGTTTGTGATGTTGACATGGTATTTTCTAGAGTTTTTTTCTTTCTCCTCAAAAGACACGTTCAGAAAGGACTTTTTCATAAATTGGATTTGAATACGTGTGTTGGATATCATTTAAAAAGGAACGAGGAGATGATATGGAAAGGTCATGTACAAGTTTTACCTCATTTAAAATGTAAGCTTGAACTGTTTCTTAAAGCCCCCTCCTTAAGGTTTGGTAACAAAAAACCTACCGGAGCAAGAGCTCTTGTTCTGGCCCATTCCCAGGGTTTTCTGAAGGTCTCCCTTGTCTTGCTCCTCATTTGTCTGATCATGGGAGAGCCTGTCACGTGGGGCAGAGGGGTTCCTCAGCCGTCTAGCTCCAGTACACAGAAGGCTTCATTGCCTTTATCCCTCAGCTGCAGAGGGGCCAGGGAACAACTGAAAAATGCTGCAAAATATTTGCCAACACACTGCTGTCATTGTGTGAATAGAGCTGCTGAGCTTTGTGTTGTGCATACACCTATATATAAAATATAAAATTATTTGGGTGCTAAAAACTTGCAGGCTGACTATTTTGAGAGCATTGCTTAAGAGTTCTTACCCATGGATGTAGGACTTGGCCTTTTGTTCAGATGCAAACACACTGGAAATATTGTGAAGGGCCATGACATTTTGTTTTGAGGGTTAGCCCCTTGCAACTTGCACCCCAGGGTGAAGGAAAAAGCAGGACAGTGAGAAATCGTGCTCAAACACTCTATGTCAGGTGGGTGCTTGGAGGAGGTGGCGGCAAGCATTGAGAGCACCTCAGGGCAAAGCAGCCCTCCAGACCCATGGGCTGACCGGGACCCTTCTCTGCACTCAAGCACCTGGCTGTGCACCCAGCCTGGCCTCTGCCACAGGGATGGGAGGCACTCTGGTTACTGAGATGATGTTCGGTTTCCCAGGAGGTGGAAGAACTTGAATATCTGGTTCTGCCTTGGTTCACACGGTCTGTACGCTAAAGAGATCAAAGCATATTTATTTTTGGCACATGACTCGATACAGATTCCTGTGGCTGTATGTCAGCAGAGCATGGATGGACTCTCTGACCATCACATTCACCCTGGCTCCACCAAGATGTCAACACCCCTCATCAATCCTTTTGGGAAAACAGTCTTAACTACCAGACCAGCTTTCCCTGTCAATTAGTTTATAATGATCAAACATAGCAAATTCTCTTCAGTGTTTGTTATTTCTGATATTTTATGGATTAAGCGATCTCAGATTTTCAGCCATCCATGTGAAATAATTGTGAAACAAGATGATCAACTGACTCATCTAACGTTATGCCATAAAACATGGTTTTATTCAGCTTAGAGTTTCAGCAATATGTAGTTGTAGTTATAACCAAATGGTAAATCACTTAGTCACTAATCATTTAGATGTTACTTGGGGTTTGTGACTAGGAAAAAAAAAAGTTTATGTGAAAGTTAGAAACTTCCTATCCCTTGGTCCTAAACCACTGTAATTAATTGTGTACCTACCATTCCAGTGTTCAAATAGTGTTATTTGTTAATTTTTTTTACTTTCCTAAGAATTTTTGTCAGCTTGTGAAGAGGCTGATTAGTTCACAGTCTATTCCCCACAGCTCTCTACCATATCACAAGCTCTGTCATGTGTTAGGGTGACTGGCATTGAGTCATACCTTCTTCTACTGTACCTGTATTTTTTCTACCACAATCAAGTTTACTCATATTCTTTCCTGCATTTTCTTTATTTGAGTAATAATTCACATACTAATGGGATTTTGTGTGAGCCTGTTTCCAGAAGAGTTTTATGTCTATACTTCCTATTGTAAAGATGTGTTTTAGATTTGTGAGTTGCTTTTTTTTTTAATAGCTGACATGGATAATCAGCAAGCAGTGTGCTTCATAAAATCCCTTGTGAAAAACTGAGTAGGATGTCTGTACTATTTGCAGTAGTTTTTCCAGAGATAAGAGCAATGTTAGAGTTCTGACGCTAGAGCCACTGATTCTAGTCTCTCCTTTGTGTCATGCTTTTATCTGGCAATTTCTCTTTGTCAGGGGCTGATTTGACATTTCAGAGGGTCTGTAGACAAATCCCTGTCATGGTAGAGGTGCTCCCAAGTGCTGCAGGTCTTGCAGAGGAGCCACGGTGCCCAGTAGGTCATGGTCACCTGCTTGGGGTTTCCCCATGTGTCTCAACATTCAATGTATTTTTAGCACTCAAGCCTCAATTGGGCATCCAGGCTCCTTTGAAAAACAGGTTAAAAAAGTCAGAGCAAGGGATCCTCTGAAACCAGAAAAGCCCATATTGCTTGTAACAGCTAGGAAGTGAACACTGAGAGAAAGAACTGCAGTTCACTATGTCCCACCCACCTCTCCCTTTGGGATCCAAAGTGTGACCCCTTTCTGGGAGTTTATTCCAAAATGTGGCATTAGTCAGATACATCTTTGAAGCAGATTGTGCTTTGAACAGGGTTTGTACCAGGTGGCTTTCTGAGATCCCTTCTGACCTAAATGAATCCCGCCTTGTGGGGATTGGGTGGAGGGACATAGAACAACATTGCCTGGTTTCCAATGGCTTGTGTGTTCCAAAGCAGCAGCGTGTGAGAGGCCCAAGTTCATCTTCCTGTCCTGCCTGTTTCATAAAAACATGAATCCCTATGATCTACTCCTTAAGGAGCTATCCTGACAAACAGGTTAATAGATACTTCGGAGGGCTGAGGTCTCCTTTTTTTTTTTTGTCTGGAGTATTTTATCTGAATGTACTCTGAGAAAGAGTCATCTGGATGCTGGCTCCATAGGTTACTGCAATTCCCTGCAGATGTGAAAAGCTGGGCTAATAAACGTGGAGTTATTTATGAAGTGTACACAGGGAAGAACAGAAAACAGCTTTCAGGCTACTGTGCTTACCTGAACGTCAGACAGCTGGGTTGAGTGGGGACCTGAATGTGGCTTTCTGACTCCACTGCACTAGTAAATGTTTTGGTGTTTGCCATGTTGTCAAAAAGCTTTCTAGCTCTTTGGGGAGCATTCAGTTAGCCACATACTAATGTCAAAACCATATTTACAAGCAGACCATGGTAATAGACAGTCCAGTACTGAGGGATAGCAGTCCCTGAATGAAGTTGAAAGGTGCCCTCATTTATCTTGGCAATTTCACCTTCCACTCCGGAAGCCTTCAGCCTGTTTTTTCTTTTTTCTCTTCAAGAAATTTTACTCAGTGGTGTCAGGAGTCTTTCTTCTATAAATACTGCAATAATGGGCACAGATGTGTTTTACAAGCAGTGTGGAACATTATCTTTCTTTTAAGTGCTGGGTAAATACTAGAATTGGAGTTTCTAGAAATTTATGCTGCAGTAGGTCAGAGCATATTCCCATAGTATGATAAGTAAGATCAAGATAATTTTATGTAAAACCCTGGACTTCTACACATGCACACACATCAAATTCTATTGATGTAATGGACTTTCTATGCAAAGGAAAAGGTTTGGGTTTGTATTTTTTTTTCCCCCTCTGGTTTGCAAAGTAAAACATTTCAGTATGGATTAAAAATTATGCACTTTAATCATAAATCAATGAACTAGTTTATATGAAATGTAAAACTAGTACTTTTAGGCATTTATTAGAATAAAAAGGACTGTTTCGCAAGAACAGCTTCAGCCCTCAGCTCAATTTACACACTTAGCTAGATTAATATACCTGGAATTGAAATAAGGGAGTCTGAATCAAGTCCAAGGAAAAATTTGATTGCAGCGGACCCAATATTGAAGTCAAAGGTAATTCTCCAATTGATTTGGGTAGATATGGGATGTTGGAGCCAAGAAGCATGCTGCAAAACCTGACATTATTTCTGTTATTAGTGCTGTGCTAAGAATATACCTGCTTCAGATGTCACCACCTATTTGGTGGCCCTCAAGTCCTGATTCAAGTATTTTATCCAATGTCTCGTTGAGGGTTACTGAAGCTGCGCAGAGCGTAGGGAAGGTGCAAGCAGCTGGCTGGGAGAAAATAACTGAACCCAGGCTTTAAGGGTTGAAACTCTAATGCAGCATCCTCCTAGTAGGCTAGTTGTGCAGTTCAAGACTCTAGAGCCAAACTGATTATTCTAAGAATACACTGTTAAATATCTGATCACCCTTCTGATGAAACAACCTAGATATTTCTGTACTAGAGCACATCAGTGGCATTATTTTCCTCGCTATGAAGAGAACCTGCGTGGTCCTTTTAGATAATTGGGCTGCTGGGTTTTTTCACACTAATTAAACAGAAAACGTTTTGAAGTGAAGTCAGTCACTCTCCACTGGCAAACTGCCATATGGAACGGTGCAGGAGCAGACACACTCACAGCTCTCTTCACTGGCTACAATGTACAGTGATGAGTAGCAAAAAAAAAATCCATGAAAAATGGACTGTTCTGTGGAGATGTAAGTAACGGCAACATTAGACCAATAAAAATCAACAGTGTGGTTTTTATGTGCAGCTGTAATTATTTTCCACTAAAGAGCATGTAGAATAAGTACAAAGCCCTGCGATTCCCATTGCCAGCAGCCTGCGAGCAGAACGCCCGCCTCCTCCTCGCTGCCTCTCACATACATCAAACAATTGCATTAGCACTTCTGCTGCCTTTCTTCTCCCACCCTCTTTTTTCACACTATTTAAAAGCTAAAGCAGAGCAGTGTTGATAGTTGAGCCTAACAGTGAGTTTTGTTTGAACAGAGCTTATACTATCAGTGATAATTCAGAAATTTCTGCATGTATTTTGAAGGGAAGTTTAAGTAATTTTAAAGACACATTTCTCGATTTGCAAATAATAAATAATTTGTTCTGTTTAGTGCTTCTGAAAGCACGGCTTTTTGGAAAAGCCTGGTGCAGAAAGTTGGAACAGGATAAAATTCTCTCTCTGCTTACAGGGATGTGCCCTATATATTTGTAGATATATGTAGAGTTCTAAAAAACATTTGTAGTAGAACAAATTTTAATATATCATCTTTGTTGCCACCTCACAGAATCACAAAATATGCTGAATTGGAAGGGACCCACAAGGATCATCAGGTCCAAATCCAAGTCACACCATGTGCCTAAGAGTATTGTCCAAATGCTTCTTGAACTTTGTCAGGCTTGGTGCTGTGACCACTTCCCTGGAGAGCCTGTTCCAGTGCCCAGCCACCCTCTGGGTGAAGAACCTTTCTCTGCTCTTCTGACACAACTTCAGGCCATTCCCTTCAGTCCTGTCATTGGTCACCACAGAGAAGAGATCAGCGTGTGCCCCATTTCTCCTCACAAGGACGTTGTAGGCTGCAGTGAGGTCTCTCCTCAGTCTCCTCTTCTCCAGGCTGAAGCTGAAGCTGGCCAGAAATGTGGGGGACAATAAAAAGAATTTTTCAAATATATTAATAGCAATAGGAAATATAGAAATATCATTAGCCTGTTACCTCTACTACTGTGGGAGCAATTTTTAAGGAATGGCAGTTCAATAACTCTAGGTGCTTTCTGCAGACAACTGTTTTCTTTCTTGACATGTTTTTAACAGTATTTGGATCAGGCCTCAAATATGTGTAATTAACTCTTTATAAAAGATATTAGAGTATAATCATCCTGCCATCTGGATTTTATGTTCTGGCTATTAATGCTACAGATGCTTTAAAATACAGAGCTCCAAGCCCTGCTCTGTTCCTATTAGCTAGAGGCCTAAATGTCTTTTTTTTTTTTTTTTTTAAGAGGTAGGGTGAAATTCTTGGAACTTTAAATGTAAGTACTATCCTTGCGTAGGGGATGTGTTTACTACTGTGGTTATAGATAATTCATCTACTGATATGACTCCAGGGCTGCTCCCATTAAAATTACTGGGACCTTTGCCATCAAGTTCAGCACATAGAAATTTGTGTTCTTCACTTAAGTGTTAGTAAAATTCACGTGTGTTTTCTCATGAGCTTCCATGGCAAGCTTTCTCTGTCATTGAGTCAGTACATCATCTACAAGGGCTAAAATTTTGTGGTCTTATATAATGGAGATGATACTCATAATTTCTAAACAAAAGATGTGACCATCATTTGGTATTTTCAGAGGTCCTACATTTGTAAAAAGAAACGCAGACTAGAAAGAAAGTGTGGTCTTGAAAAGTGCATCCATTTCAGATGGCATATTTGAGGAAGTCTGTGGGAGTTAGTATCCAATTTCTGGTATTTTAATAGGATTTAGGTCTCTAGCTCCTATATACTCTTCGAAATCTCTCAGACTTATTTACTCCCCAAGATTTTAAATGAAGACCAGAACCTGCTGGGCTAAACCACTGACTAAGCGGCAATTTCTGTCTGAAAGAATCTTATATATATATATATATATATATATATATATAAAAACTTCAAACATAGGATCCGGTCAAAGAACAGAAACAACGGGTTTGTGTAAAAATGTCTTATGCCTACAATGTAGAAAAGAAATTTTTTGTCCTGCTGTAGTGTTGTTTGTTTGTGGGATTTTTTTTGTTGGGTTTTTTTTTTGGTTGGTTTTTTTAATCATCATTTAATGAATAGAATTATCTAATACATTGTTTTTCACAAAGATAAATTCAGTATCCTGGAATTAGCCAAAGGGCATATGATTCCTCAGGTTTCATGGCAGGTATACAAATGTTTATTGAAGAGAGAAGCATTTAGGGACGTTAATCCATGCTGCTTGTTGAGGCATAACTTACTGCTGCCCTTGGGAGGGAAAAACACTTGCATTTCTGTGTGTGTGTGTTAATGAACACATATTTAATATACTGGCATGTTTTACTTGCTACAACACTCAGGTTTTCGTTTTCCATTTTTATTTAAACTCAACTCCAATGGCAGTAAGATGTTATAGTCTAGGCACAGATGAGTAAAGTAATCTGAAAAACTGAACACTTAATAGAGCTAGTAAGAAATATCTTTTTATCTCATAACTACTCTCTACATGTATCTCAGAAGGATCCTATTTATTATCTGTATATGATTCAAAGACTATAATGATAAATATAAAAATATACTCAGGGGAAGAGTAAATAGGGATAAAAAAGTCAGAAAATGCTGTAATGTGAATTATTATTACTGTATACTAGTGAACAGTTTTGTGCTTTGAACAGTTTTTCTTACTGATTTACTTGTGAAGTGTATGCATTTGGCAATGTCTGGGCACTATCAAACTCCACAAGTTTCTGGTACCTTTCTACCCCCATCGTCTATGCTTCTGCAATTTCTAATGCTTTAGAAGTCCACACTACTGAAAATTTGACTGTTTAATACCACTTATCACATTTATGTGACTATAAATAACATAAATTAACAGACCTTTCTGGCATCATCCTGCAGGTAATTTAAACTGATCACCAACTGGGATAGAAACCTCCACAGGAGAAGTGCAGTAGGGAGCTGGTGCCTTTCGCTGAACACTACACTTGCCCTGTTACTACAAGGCACTGTTACTCTTTTCTAGATGCACATTCCCTAGGAAGGGATATGTGCTTTAGGGACCTCAGCCAAAGCAGGAGCCTGTTCAAATATTCAGTGCATGAGGCAACACTCAGCATTTCTGTATTTGGGAAAGTGTGCTGATCTTCTCATACTAACTATGGTAGAGCTATGTATCAGGGGTGTCTGTGATGTTCATAACAATACTGTGTAATAATAGAGTATGCAATGGATAATAAATATGCTTAGGATGTAAGATAAAACCCATTAAATTCATTAAGCAGACTAGATTTCCAGTCCCTAGCAGCAGACCTTGCACTTAAATCAAAATCACAACATGGGTTTCATCATTTGTCCATCTTTAACAGAGACTTGAATATTTTTGGAAACTGACTTTACAATGAGATGTCTGAATAAAGAAAATGCCCTTGCTTCCATAAATACTAAGTATGAAGTTAGGCATAATAGACATGAATGTGCAAAGGGATGCATCGTAGCGTGTCTTTGCATCTCAGATTGATTGCATATTGTGAGAGCTGGTGGCTTGATGCCTTCTCTCCTGGAGCCCTGCGATCAAACAAGCCAGTCCAGTGGTTGATGAAGCAAAGCTGTCCCTGCTGCAATAGCAACCTGAAGTGAAATGCAAGGCACCAACCTCTTTCAGACTTTGGTGCCAATTTGGAAATTTCCATGCAAATGCTACTCTGCAATGCTATCTTGAATTCACACAGATTGGCCTGAAATTGCATTGCATGTGGCAGCAAATACCAAGTAAAGACGGTACTGTGGAAAACGTAATGAGGTCAGGCTGAGAACTTTTTTTCTAACCCTAGCTCAGCAAGGGGCTGCTGTTTCTTTTAGTCCCCGATGTCCATTCTCCGCCTGCAGCCTCAGACAGGGCACAGGAACGTGCACACTGAGTATTCAGGCACACCATGTTCTAATAGCCCCTAAACAATCTGCCTCCTAGATTAAAAAATTGAAAGTTTCAGTGAAGTCTAAAATACTTTAGTTTTGATGTGGTATGTCTTTACTGTTGTATGGACATTTGAGGTCTGCCACAGGTTGGTTTGTTTGACTGCTAAAGATGTAAAAACTAAGGTGTTTTTTTCTGTGCTTGGGGAAATATGGAAGCAGTGTTTTATACAAAGACCACATCCTTTGCCTTCCTGAAAAAGCACTCGTGACCATCCAAATATAGCTTTCCAATTTTTTGCCCATGTGATCACTGCATCGTGGATACAAAGAGATAAAGCATGAGGGAACTCAGAACTATGTATTTATTTCTAGTGTGTTTTTCTAGGAAGATTCCTCCTTGTGAAGATCAAACTTGAAAGGCTGTGTGGAAGAATATGAGAAATTGAATGAACTTATTCATTTTTCTAGGTGTTGCCAAGATGCTGGTTATAGATCGTACAAGCCAGCTGATTAATATAAAATTCATGATGTATTCTTCTGATTTTTGATATTAATTACGATTTGACCAATATTTGAAGGTTATCTAGATGTTCTAAGTAGCAGATTTTTTTTTTTTAAATTTACTAAGCTGATGAAGTGGAGAAACAAATGTTTTCTCTTCTGTAAAGTCAGTATCGGTTGATGGGCACATGAAGAATGGGCATTTCAGGGGAGAAGTGAAAAGAAGCAGCAGAAGTGAATGGGAGAATTTGGGAAGGGAGTAATAGAAAGCTGACTTTCCACTTGGGTGAACAGTACCAAGCAAAACCTGTGGTATGGAGTATCTGTAACAGTTTCAACAACAGACCAAGGGTCCTGCAGTCCACCTGTGCTGGAAGCCTTTTCAGTAAATGATCTTTTAGCTGTTATACTGCATAATAGATGTGTGCACCTTATACGTTTTGGTGTATTAATGTTTACACCTGGGTATTCTACATTCCTCTGCCTAATCTCAGATAACGTCTGCCTCATTTTTTTTGTCTTGTCTATGGTCTTTTGTCTGCAAACAGAGAAGTTACTGCTCACTCTACGTGTGAGGAAAACTTTCATAACTGCATGTTAACTGAGCAACTTGAGGTCCTATTTAGGCCAAGGCAAACTGAATTAATGAGACTTAAATGCAGAATTTGCTCAGGCCCTCCCCCCCAGGTTCACTGGTACCAAAGAAAGCTCCTGCTGTGATGATGCACTGGAGTCACAGACACCACAAAATGCAGCACACGTTTTTCTTTTTTAATCCTCTATTTTCTGGTCCAGAATACCACCCTCAGACTACGTTTTCGATTCTAGCACTCAATCTTTTTCAAATCAAAATACAGTTTTCCCTTTCAGCAGATTTCCTTCCTTTTCCTATTTTGTACAAGTGATAAAGAATAAGGCTGAAAAGAATGCTTGTCAACTTCAATTTTGCCAAACATGTAAAAGTATAAAAATAATCTTTAAAAAAATCTCTAGACAAACCAAAATATTTCCACAATTTAAGTTAGATTACAAAGCTGAACAGACAATTTACAAATGAACCCTGGTAGCCTGGAGAACCAAAATATTTTGTCAAGGGGATCCTCCAAGTTGAAGAGCTCAGAATGAAAAGTAAAACTGCATTCATGCAGACTTCTGTTGTTCAAATAAAAAGGCATGCAAACAGACAAGGCAGCCATTGGAGGCTTTGACTAGATGCTGTTTGTGAAAATATAGTGCTCAAGTCCTTCAGAGTCCTTCAGGTTTATGTATCCATGTGGAGTTTTGGGGATTACAGTGGAGAACGAGGAGTTTGCTCACCTACTGCAGGATCGGACCCTCAGTCGGTGTGCACATATTTTACTGGGGAAATATCCCTCTGAGTTGGTAATGTTATCTTCTTCGCCAAGACAGTTTCAGTGAAACAGATAAATAAAACTGCATTCTCCAGTTACGGTGTATTTCTCTATGGAAATGTAAACAAACCTCTAATATAATTTATATGAATATTGGAGCAGATGAGATTTTTACTCTTTTGATTATACTGATAACAATAGAGCAAGAAATCTGCATATTGACAGTGTTTAAAATCAAACTAGAAAAATATATTTACAAAGCTGGTTTGTTAATGAGAAATCTTTTTGTTGCCCTTCTGTGGCAGATATATATTCATTGACATCACAATTTCCAGCAATGAACAGTGACAATATCTGCATTAACTGTTTGAAAGGAAATAACAAAGCCAAAATAGGTGAACTGAAACTGTTTTAACAGACTAAATAAGGAGAAAAGCCAGAGTATGGGGATTGATCTTTTTTTAATGCCAAACTGGAGATTTTTCATCAAAAGGAGAGTCAAATAACCTTTCTTAATCAACTAAATTTTGAAGTGTAAGGAGCATTTATCTTCTTGAATGAATAGAAATTCTGTATTTCTAGTTGTAATTGTTCTTTCTGGCCTCAGTAGTGAAAATGGTTATAGTTCTAAAAAGTGGTGTCATTTTTGCCATTGGCGCTGAGGGAGCCAAAAGACAGAGTATAAATCAACTTACAGCCTGTTTAAAAGAGGGGAACAAAATGCATGAACAGTAATTTGAAAACTGCTTCAGATTATTATTCTTTTATGATTAACTAAAGTGGGCTTCAACATCCTTTGAGATTTCAGTGTTAGGGTGATAAAATTCATCGCTTTTAACAAAAACTGACCAATTTCAGTATTTATTCAGTATATCGCACATACGTGGCACTATACAGTAAGTGGAAGGTCACTAGATTAATCCTTGCTCCAAAGGTGTAAGTGGATATGATTGTGTGCAATACAAAACCAATACATATTGATTAGCGTGACAATGCTTCACTGAACAGATGTCTTTTGAAAGGAGAGTAGAAGCAACTTGGTATAGGAGGCTTCCTTTGCACAGTCCTCTGATGGTAAGGTAAACCAGGACCTGACCAGAGTGCTTTGTGGTCACTATGGTATAGAAATACCCCTAATGCCAGCCTGGCTCTACTAGTATCATTAGAGAAAAACTTTAGTGAAGTCCATACAACCCCTGGACTGATGCCTCAGAGTACCCTAGTGCCAAGTTTAGGTTGTTCTCCCAGACTGTGGTCACGAGTCACTGCAAGACATACTTAGCTGTTCTCCAGAACCGGTTCCTTTTTGGCCTGTAAAATGCTCCTACAAAACAGACTAATCTGGTTTACTCCAAAAGGACTGTTTATAGCTCTGACCAGCCCCAAACTTCCTGCAGACAACCACTGAGCGTACAGTCTATTGAATAAGGCAGACTAGCACTTCTCTGTGCAGAAAGACTTGTCTCAAGAATACAGAGATGCCTATTTGGTGAAGGGCTGAGGCCTTGAGGCCATGCTCAACCCTGATGGACGTAACTGTTGAAACTGATTTGATCTCACGTCTCAGCTTCCCCTATACCTGCCTGTGATGCATCCATACATACAGAGACGGAAAAAACAAGTGCTAAAAGTGTGAAAAACACGAATCCCTCTTATTTTTTTGGAAGAAGGCAGCATCAAGCATGGGGATAATGTGAAATCATTGGTCAGGAAACAAGGCATGAATGCAAACAGAGAGAAGGCAAAGAGCAGACAAATAATGCAAGGGAATCAGATGTGTCAGTTGTAGCGACTTTCATGACCCTTTTTTCTCAGTCAATGAGAATGTCTTATTCCTGGCAAAACCACACATCTCTGAATCTGAAATTTCCTTTTAACGCTTTGTTGCGCCGGCAAAACCTAATGAAGGTTTTGGTGAAACACCCTGTCATACAGAGCAGCTTTCTGCTGAAGTCACCAGAGCCACACCACAAGGAAACGGGGGAGGCGGGGGAGGGAAGACAATCAGCTTACATGTGCTTGGGCAGATCCAGGGTGTGGTAATACACAGGTTCTTCTTCCAGTACTCCCTATAGCTAGCTGCTGGGGCCTCAGCTAGCAAACCTATTTAAAAACAGGCATTGCTCAATGTTTATGCTTATGACAATGTTTGGGGCTCCCCCCCGCTTCCACCCCAAAATCAATAGAACACAGTTTAATGTTGGAAAAGGTGACATTGTTCCATACAACCTCTAGCTGCTGACTCTATTGTTCATTTGCCTGAGTCACTGGGCTGATCAAAGCCTCAACAGCTTCACTGGATGCATCACTTGTGAATGTGTCTGGAAGTTCTGCTTAATCACAGCTCATCTTTCAGGGCAAAGCATGCTGAAGAGCTTATAGAAACTGGAGAACCGGAGTTAACCATTAGGAGGCTCTGTGAACCTTCAGCTGAATACATCTAGGAGATGCCTGATTCAGCAAAACACGGATTCCTCTGTCTCTAAATACAAGGCTGTCTCAGCTAAGCAGGTCCATAATTTTACTTATGGCAAATATCCTCATCTTCATTGAGATGACTCATGCCAATGGAGTTGAGTACATGGTTAAGTACTTTGCAGGGTTATGAACTAACTCTCAGTAAAATGATCTGTTCACTGCATACTCTCATTTGAAATTCCCAAACTGTGAAGGTAGGTACTTTCAATAAGGAACATTTACACTTGAGGTGGTGTCATATGAGATCTTTTGCCTTTTAAATGTGGATGATAGGTTACTCAAAATCTATTTCTCTCCATTCTCTCACATAGCATTTTTTGTGGTGCTGCTGTGTGCTGCGTATGCCAGACTTTCCTCTGTGACTGTAATACATTTTATCTGGTTTAGGTTTATTATCTGGCTAAAGAAGAAACAGAAACACCTTTAGGTTTGGTTATTACATTTCATTGAACAGACTTGTGAACATATTGAACAGATCGACAGTTATATTTAAGTATAATTAGGTATGGTGAACTCATTTGTTTGAAAGCTTAGCTCTGGTAAAGACATATTTATAATTATTCAGTTTCTTGATACTTTCATACTAAGTATGACACTGACTTCTGCACTCTCACACTATTCTTATTCAGAATTTCAGCAGAATCTCATTGTTGTTCTTAAGTTGTAGCTGTATTTTATGGAAATCTATTTTACTCAAAATTCTTCAAAACTCTCGTTGACTTCATTCTGACCTACATTTCTCTATATAAGCCCACTAGCTAAAATTTCTTTGGGTCCTTCAGTTTCACGAGGAGCACTGATGTTACAAAATGAACACATTTGATTCCTGTTGAGACAGAAGTCTGCAAAGTCAATGCATTTCTTCAGTGCAAGGAGTTATGCATGTTATTTTTTGGTATAGGAGGGGATAAGGCACATACTTGCAGCCTGTCCCTTTTGAGTTGTCACTCATTTTACCTAAATGTTCTTAATGAGGCAAGGTAGTTCACTTCGGTATGTGATACAGGAGGGATCCTGTATACACTAGCAAGAAAAAACAGGGTATGAAAACTCAGTCATATTCCTTAAGTATTAGCCACAAAGAACGTGGTTATTCCTCTGTTTTACCTTCTCCTTCTGAATTGAATAAGGAACTTAATTCATTACACCTAAACGCCACATAATTGACCTCTGCCCTTACCCGATATTCTAGGGAAATCACTTCTGCTCTTACAGCGGTGCAGCCGAGACCTGCTTTTGGCGTGGAAATGCTTCTTAAACCTCATTTCCTCGTTCCCTCCCTAGAACCAGGAACGCGTCGGGATGCCGATGGAGCAACGGGGAAATTATTACAAAACACGTCTCTTCTGAAAAAAAAAAAAAAAGGACGAGGAAGTGAAATCAGAGTGCTCCACCGCCCTCCGGGAAAGGGAAAAAAATACATACAAATCCCTGAGCAGATGGTGAGTGTAAACACACCGGAGCGGAGCTGAATTTCTCCCGGGGTGGCGGGGGGAACGGACGGACGGACTTGGACTTTTCCCCTCTCCGCCAGCTCGCCTCTCGCCCGGGGGAGGTGCTCCGCGCGGGGACACACGGACAGACGGACACGGACAGACGCGGGGACGCGCAATGACACACGCGTACGCGTACACACACACGACCCACCCCCACGCGTACGGACAAGCTCATCATCCACCGCACACGGACACACAGAGCCCGAGGCCGCCCCGCACCGCCCCACGGGTACCCGCACCCCGCACCGGCACACGCGCGGAAGCACCGCCCCGGACCGCCCCCGCATCCCTCCCTCTTGCCCTCCCTCCCTCCCCGCCCGCCGCGCACACACACCGGCCGCAACATGACGGGCAGACGGACAGACTGACGGGCTGGGGCGCCGCTGCTCCGCACGGATTATTCGCCGCGCGCCGGGGGGGACGCAGGAGACCAGCGACCCAGCGACCCGCAGCGGGGCGGGGACGGCGCCGCGCTGCCAGGAGGGTCCCCAGCCCCCGCCGGCGGACGGTGAGCGCGTCGGGCGCTGGAGGAGCCCGGCCAGGTAACGCTGGGCAGAGTGGTGTCGCCGGGCAGAGCCGGCCCAGGCCGCGGAGCGCCGCCGGGTCCCCGGCGTGCGGGTGCCCCGCAGCCGCCTCGCCCCGCACGGCAGGTGCCGAGGTGATGCGGCGGGTGTCGCCCCGGGGCGCGGGCGGCCCCCCCTGCCTGGCCTCGCCTCTGCCGGCGGCGGGGCGGCGGCCGCGGGGCGCCCTGCGCCGACCGGCGGCGCGGCTGCGGCGGCGGAGGATCGGGGCTGCCGGTGCCGCAGCTCCGCGCTGATCCCCGGCAGCCGCGCTCCGGTAGCGGCGGGGATTAGCGAGGGCGGGCGGGCGGCGGGGGGGACACCGGCGGCACTGGCGTCTTTGTGGCGGGGCGGCCGGGGATCGGCGCCCGCAGGTGTGTCCCGGGGCCGGGGCAGCGGCGGGGCCGCGGGGGGCGGCCCGGGGGCGTCGCGGAGCCCGTCGGGCCCGGCCTGCGGGGAGCCGGTGCCGGGCGGCTGCACCGCTCCGGCGGTCGCTCCGGCCTCGCTGCGGCAGGTGACGGGGGAGAAGAGTAGGTCTGGTTTTTGTTTGTTTGTTTGTTTGTTTGTTTTTGGCGTTTCCTCTCTCTATGTTTTTCCTGTTTTTCTCCCTCAGTGTTTATTAAGCAATCTGCAGTTAAGCTATGAAGAAGATAGGGAGAAGTGGTTTCAGAAATATGAATGGGTAGGGCCAGGGCGCTCGCGGTCATGTGCGACATTTCCCATGGATTGTAAGGCGGGAGCTGGAGGATGCTGCCTGTGTTTTCCAAAATCGCATGGCATGCTTAAAAAGTGGAGCAGATGGTAATGATAGTGCTCATTATGAAAAAGGTTCATGAAAATCCTTTATTTCTTCTAGACAGTTTTTGTGTTGCTTCTCCAGGCTAAAGAGGTTATCTTCGACTTTTGGCAAGGAAGAGAATGTTGCTGCAAGTTGTCTTGCAAAAGAACAGTTATTTTGCTTTTCCACAGAGAAGGGAACCCCCTGCCACCCAGTTTTATGCCTCTGTCTTGCCTTTGCATTGATAGCAGTTAAGTGTCTTGGCATAGACAGAAACTGCAGTACACTGTTGTCTTATTGCACACCTTTATTATTGAATGGAACTAGAAAGGAGACTCAGAATATCCTCTTATCCCTCTCTGCGCCAGATGTGTTTTTCTATCCAGTATATATTGCACTTGAAGTGTTAAACTCTCAGGGGGCATGGAGGTGGGGATGTGAGGCAAGGTCTACTAGTTACTTCAAACAATTCTCCTTGCTCATACTTAAGAAGGAGAGAAAGGAACATGTTGTAAAAGCAGCTGAAGAATATATAAAAGTGAAATATTAATGAACTGGAAAAGCTCTGATAGCAAAGACATTGTGCCTAATCATTCAGGAGGGTTCTTATTCTCTTTACAGCTCCTCACTGTGTGCCTGTAGTACAATTGCAATTGGTATAAAAGACAGTAATATTTGTATTTAACCAGAAAGTAGTAGTAATACTTTTTTTTTTTTTGTATTAGGGATTATCTCTGCAGTGCTTGCTTTAGCCATGGTTTTTGAGGCTGCTGTAAGACAGAAAAGTATTACAAAAACAGTAAAAAAATATTTCAAGAATGTTTTCTTGCAAATGTAAATGGAAAGGACTAACTCAGACCTGGAATAACTCTGAGGAACAAATAGCCTTAGAGAGTCCTCTTAGAGACATTATGATGACTTTTCACCCTGAAGGATCTCTCTTGCATCCCAAGCAGAGAGCAACATCCCCTAAATAGGCAGCACTGTCTCAGAATCTGCTGAAAGCGAGACATATGAACAAGGGATATTTTCTGCAGATTGGGCTTCCTTTACCTCTTGGAGTCTGGAGTGCAGTGGTCCCTGTAGTTGAGTAACTTCCCCAGTTGGGTTTGGAGGCATACTAAGTGCAGCAGCTTTCTGCCACACTTTGGAGAGGGAATTTAATTCAATGGGAAAGTCGTCTGTCAGCCCACAGCGTGAAGTCCTGTTGCTCTGATTCCTGGCAGTACTTCATGGAGTACCTGGTGGCTTAAGCGAGGCCTGCCTTCTGGAGAGCTTAGTGCAGGCCTGAGTATAGATAGGGAAGTGTACCAGGAGGACCTGGAACAGTGTATAGGATATATACCATGTCTGGGTTACAAGAGGTAGTGTTTGGTTTTTAAGTCTATTAGTCACAGAAGATGCTGAAAAAGCATCTTGTATCTTCAGATCTGTGCATATGGTTGCGTGACAGCACGATCTCTTGTGCTGCATAAGCTGTGTGTGGTTGAATGTCTTCTTCTTCTTAGATTTGAACATAATGCTTCACAAAAGCCTTTAAAGTTAATAACTTGATATTGCTGAATTTTGTTTTTCAGTGTTTTGGGGTTTTATTTTTGCTAAATAGAGTGTTTCATAAATTGAAAGAGATGTAGAGCTATTGTTCCATCTGAAGAAATTCTCACTGCTCCAGGAAGGCTTATGGAAGATACTATGGTTTTGTTGGATTAGCTCATCTGGAGTATTTGAAAGGGCAGAGTTGCATAGGCCAATGTATGATTGTTATGAATTGTTGGGATTGAAGCAGATACAGGTCACTGGGAAAAGCATTTTGTAACATTAAACTTAATGATAGATTTTGAAAAATGTAAATCTGCATATTTTAAGGACGTGACATTTTCCCTAGTATTTTAAGTTCCTGGTTTGTTTTCGCTGTACTTTTGGAGGTGTTCTAATAAAAGGAGGCTGTGTATTTATCAAGTGTTACAGACCTTTGCAGCAAGGGAAGAAGTGAATGTTGCACAGTGTTTTTTCTGAGGTTGATTGACGCAAGTAAAGCAGGAGATGAAATAGCATATCAATGGAAAAGAAACCTTATAAATGCTTACAGTCAAATTATTAAGCGATTCATACTTTAGTTTTGGAATAACTACCGGCTTGTTAGGGGGAAGGACTGAACTATGTTTCTATCTTGCAAAAGTTACTCTATGTTAGAAGGTTCAGTGCCTCATGTCTTCCCCTTAAGAACAGTTTTACTGCCAATGGAGGGGCTCATCATGGAATAGGGTGGGGGGAACAAAAGGAAATATGTACATAAATAATGGCAAGTGGGGGCTGGGTTTGTTTCCCGAGAAATAACTGCAGTTTCATCAGGTTTTTCTTGCAATATTGCATTTATTTGGCAGTTTTTTGCAGTGATAGTAAACTGGATTACCTTGATAAATATGCTTTTGTATTTGACTTTAGCTGGCTGAGATGGCGTGTAAGATACAGAACTTGCAAGTGCTTTAAATGTGCATTGTCGTTTGTACTTGTAATGTTTCATGTGTATTCCTATTCCCTGTGTATTCATCAAAGGCCTATAACTTTGAGAGTATGGAAGATGCAGCCATATATTTTGCAAACAATGATATTAAACTTCTGTAGCTGTTTGCTAGTTAAATGTTTATTTGTACTTACTGCTTTTTGACTTGTTCTCACCACAACTCTCACCACTACATAGTGGAGTGTATTGCTTAGATAGTACTAACTCACACACTCTGTGACTGAAGACTGTAGTATCATTTCTCCATTGTAAGGCAATGAAATGATAATGCTTCCTGTGAAGTGTACTGTCTTTACCTGAAATGTGACTGTCATAGAGAAGGTAGTTGTTTTATAATATGTATGATAGTGTAGGGGAAAAGAAACTACAGGCAAGCAATAAGGAAAAGCAGTCATGTCCTGAATGTGGAAAAAGTAAGATTTTTATTAAATGTGCGCTGTAGTCTGTTGCTAAAGATTAAAAGGAAAAAAATACACTGTTGAGGGGTATTACAAGATCTGAGTGATGATGATTTTGTATCCAAATGTTTTATATTGCCTATAGACAGTACTATTTCTTTGCCCTGGTTATTGTTATGAAAGCCCTTGTGAGTGTTGAAGTATGAATGTGTAGTTGTTTTCCTTATACGAGGGAAATTGAAGCAGTGATTATGATAAAGACAGACAGTTGAACTGGAATATGCATCCTGAGTCCCATAGTCTTATTTTAATGGATTAGTTGTGTTTATATAGCTTGTTTGATAATTTGGCATAGATGTGGAAACTTCCTAACAGATCCAATTCCAGGATTTGTGTGTAAATTTATGCAGCATTTTCTCCACAAGGACTAAATACTATTGGATTATTTCTTTCAGTCTAGGCAAAAAAGTTTTTCCTGGATTTCATTTTGTTGTTATGTTTGAGAGAAAGCAGTTCTGCACTCGTAGAATGTAATGATGCTTTTACATTATTTAAGGAAATACCACTTAATTTTTTATAATGCTCTAGCATATCAGGAATTTGAGATCTAGCTCAGTCAGTAATGCTTCTGAGGGTCACAGCTGTTTTCCAGTGGGAAGAACCAGTTGTGACAGACTGGTAGGAAGCTTTTAAAAACACTCTTCTCCTATAAATTTTGGTAGTGCAAATCATTGCTTCTGAAAGTGTAGCGTTCATTTCTAATATATTTCCAGCTTTGGCTTTCTTCTCTTTTTTTCTTCTTTCACTCTTGTTTTGAGGCTCTTTGCTGATCCTCCTTTGATGTTTCGTCCTGATGTGATCTCTTCAAATGTTTTAATACAAAAATAACAGCTCTCAAGTAATTTACTGATTTTGTATAGTGCAGTAAGATTTAGATTTGGGTAATAGTACAGCAGTATTCTACAGGTTTCTCATCTGTGTCTTGCTTGTGACATAGTCCAAACTTGGTCATTTATCTATGAAGCAATGACGTCTGTGGAAATGTCACCTTCCGGTGATGTTAACCTGTCATCATCCAGGCCAGGAAAATCTCAGACCCTGACAAAGAGGGAGTCACCCAGTACAGCCAGAAGGTGGTCAAGAGGGATGTGCTGTGCTGAGGTTGTAGTGACAGCTCCTGCCCACTCTGCCAGTAACCAAATACACCAGCAGTGCTTTGTATTTTGTTCTGTGTGCTAGGTAGTGATTCCAAATTCTACAGTGTCTTCTAGCTATATTTAGTGCAGTGCCAATTTCTGGGGTTATATTTCTGAACTATCCCGACTCATTCATTTATTAATACAAGTATTTTATATTCATTTTTTTGCTATATGAAAGTGAGGAAAGAGGAGAGGAGCAAACTTTTGCTGTCACTTCTTGGGGAAGTTTAAGCCAGTGGCTAAACTGCTACTAACTTGAATAGGAGCCCTGGTAACTGTTTTATCAGGTTTTATACTTTAAAATATGAAGGTTGGATTCTTGATGACCAACTGAACATGTGGCAGAGAGACAATGGAAATAGAATAAAAATTCTTCCAAAAATGAGGTTGCCTTTCATTTTCTGTATTAGTTGCCACTATGCTTAATACTGTAGTCTATGCAAGACTGTTTATTCTGTTGTTAACACAGAAGCTTTAAATAAGAACGTAATCTGTATATTGAAAGGATGAAAATGCTAACAATTTCATTTGCTGCATTCAGAAATTATTAAACTGCCTTGGAAAGGACATTCTTCCAATGGTATATTAATGTTTTTACTCTTGATGTTGCTGAAGGGAGGTAACTGGCAGAAAATGGCAATAGGGAAAATGATGTGGTTTTCTCCATATTTATTTCAAGTAAATTGATGCTGGAAGTTGATGTACATTCTTTCAGATTCACAGACCTCTCAAATACTTTAAGAGCAGATCATGCCTTCAGCTTGAGTGTAAGGTATCAATTGTGCTTAGAATGACATGTTAAGGTTTTAATATTTCTTTATACTTAAATATGTTTTAAGTTGGGACACACAGCATCTGTAGGAAACGGCATTTACAAATGGATATCATGTAACGTGTTAGTTCAATATGCATGTAGAAGTGCAATGTTGTGGTATAATAGAATCATGGAATTATTAAGTTTGGAAATGACCTCCAAAATTGTGTCAAACCTTTTACCGAATATCACTGTATCCACTTAACCATATCACAAAGTGCCATGTTTTTTTGACACTTCCAGGAATGGTGACTCCACCACTTTCCTGGGCAGCCTGTTCCAATGCTTAAGCACTTTATCAGTGGAGAAATCTTTCCTAATATCCAGTCTGAACTTCCCTTGGCACAGCTTGAGGCTCTTTCACCTTGTCCTGTCGCTAGTCGCCTGAGAGAGGAGGCTGACCCCTCACCTTTCCACACCCTCCTTTCAGGTAGTTGCAGAGAGTGATAAAGTCTCCCTTGAGCTTCATTTTCTCCAGCCTAAACAACCCTAGTACCCTCAGCCTCTCCTGATAGGACTTGTGTTCCAGACCGTTGACTTATTGCATGACTACTTGGCTAAAATAAACCCCCACCTGGCATGTGAAGGCACACCTGTGTGTCTTGCAGAAGCAGCCTATGAAGGCATTCCAGTTGATTCATCTGCATTAGATGTGGTGTTAAGGACTGTGGTGTGCAGAGGTGATAGCAGGCTCTACCCTTACTGTGAGTAGCAAAATAAAGTGGGTTTGTTTTATATCAATTCTGTAGTGTTTTGTAGGTACAGTTCGTACAGTGGTTATATTGTGGGGAGGAGACTCAAGAATCCTAATTTGTTACGGTTTTGAACCCCTTTTTTCAATGTAGCGGCTGTGAGCTCTGTGAGAAATGTCCCATAACCCAGTAGCAAAACTGTTGCTGATTTTCATGAGACCGTGATTACACCCATAATAATATTTTAGTGTCTGTTAGTTTGCTGTGTACAATAATTATTTTATTAATGACTGATTTTCAAGTTATTGAGCCTGTACTGTTTTGATGGGGTTTTGTTCCATCATTAAATTCTTAGTACTTCTAAACATTAGGTTATGAAAATGTTTCTTACAGTAAGTAAGTCCAGAAAAGTAGGAATTCTGGAATGGTTAAGACACTGCAAATACAATTGATATAAGTTCAGTGCATGTGAAAATAAGGTGCTTTGTACCAATAGGAATCTATTCTATACTGGTAGTGATTATGCAAGGGCACAATATGGGCATTTAGATTTTTTATGATGTTGATAGCAGAGGTTCAAAAAAATCATGGTTGTTTAGATGATTCCCTGGATTTAAAATTTTCAGAAACTGATAAAGAATGGGAAAGTAGAAGGAAGAATAAAATTGAGTAGAGAGCTGTGGAAAACATGCATGTGGAGTAGATGAGGAGAAAGTAAAAGAAATATAAATAAATTAGTTTGTCAGCCGATAAAAGCTGACGCCACAAATGTCTTCATTTTATCTGCTGATCTTTATTTTACAGATAGCAAACTCTAGGGCATCTGCTGAGATGGGAAAGAAAAAGACACAGAGGAGAGCTGGTGGGGAATGAAAAGGAAAATCAGCTGTTCTGTTCTCTCAGCTCTATGCCTTTGTTCTACTCTACTGCAAAAAAGGTGTTAGCAGAAATTTAGGGATTAGTCACATTAGCCGCAAGGTAATCTCTATCCTCTCTAAACCCTCATTTTAACGTCCTGATCTTGGCCAATTATGTTTTTGGTGGCTGACTGTCTGTGGCAGGGTCTCAGCAAATTTCACACCAGTCTTTAGTACTTGCTCATGGCCCTTAATAAGGAAGTAATGTACAATTGTCTGTTAATGGTAGGTTTTGTTACAGATTAAACTTTTACCATGCAGAAATCAAAACCAGAAGCTAAAAGGCTGTTTTAGACTGTCAGATCTGCAGCTTTGCTACACTTGTGTCTGTTTCTAATGTACAGGAAAGTTAGTTTGAATTTGTTTCATTTAGTGTTTAGCATGAGCTAAGAACATGCAAATAGCCACCTTATGTGGCATAGCTAAAGGTCTGATAACTTGCTTATGCATCTGAATCCTCTTTGTTAAGAGACACGTGTCATTTTTACCTATAATAATTTCAAATTAAGAGTGAAGATGAAGATGACTAGGGTGTTAGTAAGACTTCAATAAAGGTTTTAGCTAACTCATCCTGTGAGTTGCTTGCAGGGATAACTGATATTCCCAAGACACTGTAGGGATCAGTTTTCTGGGGTAAATACTGCATACAGACACACATATAAATAAATAAATAAATAAAAATATATATATTTATATATAAAATAAAAATGTTCTCAAAGTCAGAAGGTAAGCTTTGTTGAAGGCTATGCTCTGTTCTAAATGAGGAATAGTGAATGGTTCAGAAAAAAGGATTTCTTTCATTTACTTTAGTAACAGTAAAATTGAAACAAATTTGCAGCTTTAAAAATCTGCTCTGACATCTCTAGTCAATAACTGGGAGGTGGGGGATGGGAAGAAAATAATAAAACAAAAAAAAATGCTTTTTATTTTGGTTTTAAGGAGTTAAATATGTTGTGGGCAAGATGTTTCTGAAAGCTGTGTATTGGAAATGCACACATTATTTGTAGCCTTGGTTTAAGAGGGTCTTATGATGATACTGTTCATTGAAGAAGGCAAACAAAAAGTTACTACTGGAAAAGGGTGTGAGAATTTTAGAGTTTGTCTGTTTTCTTATGCTTTCATTTGAATTTGAGTGAGATCCTGCATTGTAAATATTTCATTGTGTTTCTATATGCTTTGAAAATATTTAAGGGTGAAAAAGGAATGTATAAAAGAAGCAATTCCCTGCTCACATAAATGATTCTTTTTTCCCTTATAGTTTGCAGTTGCCCAGGACAATTCATGTGACTTGCAAAGTGCTGAAGTTGAACACCAGTAAAACTGTAAAACGCTTACATGGCACTATATGTTTATGCAGCATTTTCTAAATATAGACTAAGTCCTTGTCATAAAGGGTTTGTATAGTTGAAACAAAACAAGACTTGACATGACACAGAACAGCTTGAGAGAGAGGCATGAGAGCTGTAGGTGAGGAACTGTGAGGAACTGAACAACTGCTTCAAGTGAAGGATTTGAGGAGGGCTTGAAAAGACAGTGAAAATGCCCACCCCCTTCAATTAAAAAAAAAATAAATACAGGAGTTGAACTCCTTTTGTTGCCCTTTTTTTTTGTTAATAAGTTTTCAGAAACCGCTATTTCTTTCTAATTTAGATAGTAAACACTATATGAGATCTGTAGAAATTTTTTATTAAAATTAATAAATAATGAAGGAATTTAAAACTGTTCTCAAATGTACACTTATAGGTCTAGATCCTCAGTTAGTGTCACAGCACTTCTTCCTTCAGTTGATCCAAACACATGTAATGGTTGTAGCTCCTGTTTGGCTTTGTATTTGTTAGGCTGAGCAGTGGCTGCTGGTGGCTGAGTGAAAGAAGGATGGAGTAGGTAGAAAATGTAATAGCCTCTGAATGACAGTGTCTGTAGCATCATTCCCTTGGTATATGTTGGTTCTCCTCTGTTTGTCTTGAAACCGTTTTTTTGTCCTTGAAGAAGCTGGCAAACCTTTGGTAAATTGTGCTGCTCAGACAATAAATGAAAACACAGTGCAGTGAAAACAACTTATGCTGATTTCCTGTGCTATCCTACTGGCCTGGTGTATTGTTTGTGTATTAATCTGCACCAGATATTTTTGAACTTGCTACTTGCTTTTAGCGGTATTTGACAAAAGAACGGAAGTCCTAAAATGTAATTGAAGTTTTAATAAGTTTTGAGAAATTGGAGGAGAGACAGTCATGTAAATTCTCTGGCTGAGAGAAAAGCTGCCCGGTGAGTTCATTCTATGATCAGTATCAAAGAGTCAACCTGGGAGAGGAGTCTTATATTTGTCCTGGCTACTGGGAGCTTCTTAGACATTAAAATGAACTAACTACAACATGCAAATCTGTAGCTAACTAGGCCTTGTTAGATCTGGAGTTCATAATGATGTATGAGTTAAAAAACCTGAGTTGTTTTCTTAAGTTGTTGTTCATTTGGGGTTTTATTTTTTTAATGGTCTTCCTCCCTCCCCCGGGTTATTTTTCAAAAGCATAGGGTGGAGCACTCATTCAGGGTGTTGAACTGACGCCTGCCTGATCAGAATTGGTTTGTTTAAGCCCTTGTGCTGTATCCATTTACACCACCTGCAGATTTGCTTCTCTTTTTGTTTTTTATTACTTACCTACCTGAAGTCCTTAAGAAAGCATGTTGCAGGTATGGAGCTTTTATTAAACTCAGCTTTTGACTGGGAAGGTAACAGGTATTGTGGTTTTTAAGTTAGTCTGTTTTCATTGACATTCAGCACATCTGTCAACAGGAGCAAAGACCAGACTTCTTTTTTTTTTTCTACTGTCTCAGAAAAGGATGGGGAAAGCCCAAACAAACTCTGCTGTTAAGAAGGTGGAGATTAATTGGTTTTGCTTTGAACGAATGCACCTATGTGCTTGGAAGAATAGAAGCTGTGCCAACTCAGAGAACTATATATTGGGCTGGCTGACCATAAATTGAAGAAAGATCCCAGTTACAGATACTCAGCTGAAGATGGGAAACTAGTAATCTACGTTCTGTTGCCATTCAGCATCTGTCTGGTACCTGTGGTTTAGGAGTGTGCATTAAGAGGAGGCATCTGTTTTCTCTGCAATAGCGAAACACTTAGCAATTAATACTGAATGCAAAATCCAAATATTTGTATTCAAATACCGTGCAATCCTATGAAAGTGTTTTAAGTGGTTTGCTGCTCTAGTAGAAAATGAGCTTAGAAATAAAGCAAGGGAGTCTTTGTGTCAAGAGTAGCTTAACAAATATACGGAAGTTACATTTCAATACTTCACTTTTAATGCTAAGATTTAGAAAGCATATTACTTTTCTGAACTGTACCTGAGCACAAATTATGGTGAAGAACACACAGAATAAAGGAAGAGAGTGACTGTGGTAAAAAATAATTATATTGTGTAAGTGTTTGGAACGGTAACAACATCCAAACCCTCCATGTGTGTTTATTTTGGAAAACAGTTTGGGCAGGGCACTACAGTAATTACTCAAGTCATGTTTATATATAAAATGAGCTTGGTTTACTTTGTCAGGCAGGTGTATTGCAGTGTTTCATTTGCTGAGCTAGTGTGCAAAAATGCACCTGTTTATTGGAATGACAATTTCAGCTGAGATAAACTGGTATGCAGGATACAAGAAAGTGACTCAAGGGTGAGGCACCCTTTTTAAGATGGGATTCTTGCTTTGGCATTGTGATAGTTTTGCCTTTGTTCATTTTAGTTGTGCTTCAGTCAGTGCTGGTTGGACTTCAGTTGTGCTCTGGTTACTGTATGTGTGTATTAGAAAGACCTTTTGTAATTTATCTATTATGAATGATTGTTATTGAGGGAAGTTATTTCATGGGCTAACTTATTATCTTGAATAGAGCAGCTTGTAATACTTAGGGGTTTCCCAGTGGGATTTACTGAATCTATGACAATAGAAACAATTATAGAGGTGGTGAGAAGAATCCTTGAATGTATTATTTTTATTTCCCTGGAGTTAATCTTCACATATCAAAGTAAATTAACCAGAATATGCTGCTTAGATGTCTTCTAGATTCCCAAGTCAAAAGCTATTATGAACAAAATGTGATTCTCTTTATTCCCTGTCCTACAATCCTTTCTCAAAGTATGCTCCTAGTGAAGTCAATATAACTGAACAAAGCAATATTCTACATACATTTGTGGTATTAAGGGAAAGACTCTAGTCACTGGGATATGTATAGGTGAAATTATTTCAGGAGATATTTTTTCTTGAGTTTCTTTGTTGGTTTCTTTTTTTCTCTGTTAAGTAGATTTTTGACATTAATTAAGCAGTGCATGAAAAATGATGTCTAAATGATTACTAAGAAGAAGATTAACTCTATCCCAGCTGAAACCAGGCCAAAGGAACAGGTGTTTTCCTTTAATGAATGCTAAGTCATAGCTTGTCATATCATTCTGTGAAGATTTTTTTTGAAGGTTGCAATGTTTTATCATGAATCTAGTTTTCAAAATCAACTGAAAATCCATAGACACATATGCTGTGCTACTGTTAAGGAAACTTCCCAGTCTGAGCATTCCTGGCTGGCAGTCACACTCCTGATACCAGAGACCTTAACTACTGGGACTGAAGCCCCTTCATGGCAGGTGGTTCCAGTGAGATGACAGAAGCCCCACTTGACTCCCCACACACCCCACTCAGACCAGGTTTCCTTACTGGTTCAACCCCAGGTTTCTCATAGCAAAGTCTCAGATGTCTCGTTCCATGAAGTCATTTTTTCATGGCACAGTAACACAGAAAGAATTCAAACTGGGTGCCTCTGAGTAGGACCTCCAACAAAGGAACCCCTGGGCCTTTATCCCCTCATAGTCTACCTGTGCACAAGTCTGGCTCTTCTTCCAGAGTCTTCTGCTACTGCCCCCCACTCTGTGTTCATCCACCTGGCTGGCATCACCCATCTTCAGGCTCCTAGTTACCCAAAGGTTGGCAGTTCACAGCCTCTTCTCTTGGGTTCCCACCTAGAGCTCAGTCTGTTTTGATCTGCATCTCAGTCCAAGGCTTGCAAGCTGAGGTGCATGGACCAGATGTATTCCTCAACACTACAATGCAGTGTTTACATACCTCACTTAGTCCATTTAGTGCCCTGAGGGATTTCCAACTGAGTGACATTTACTTGAGAGGTCAGATGTGATGGAAATTGAAATCATAGCCTGGCTGGAGATGAAGCAGAATATATTTTGTATTCGTTTATTTGTCTAGGAGTGTATACATACAGAGATGAATTTCAGTGTAATCCTCAAACTGTTTACTATGTTGTGTTAATCTCTACAGCTACATCTGATTACAAAAGAAAAAAAGGCCACTGGTAGGCTTTAAAAGTTTCTGCCATCTGTCCTGGTGCTTACCCTTCATTCACCGTAAGGATGTGTTGTGAGCAGCTTGGCAGACTCCCTGTGTATTGTGGCCTTTTACGCTGCTTTTACCTTCTGTCTTTTTTGGACTCTAGTCTGTTCAAATGGAGCAGCACGTGGGTCTTTTGTTTCATCAGAACAACATAGATCCTTGAATCCTTTGCTTTGGATTCGGGACCTTATTTTTATTCTTTACCTCTTCGTAACAGTGGAGTTATCCCGAAGAGGTCTTCTAGGTCTATTCTAGGAAGAGAGGAACCATGTGCTTTCCTTCTTATGATCCCAGTGCTCATGGAATGATTTTACCCTGCATACCCTTGTTAGCTGGCTGCATCTCCAGATCCCTACCATGTAAATTACTCTACCCTTTGGATAGCTCTCTGGATTGTGCTCATCTGTTATCTTCATCGGATGATTTGCTGTTTCTGTCTGTTGAGGAAGTCTGGCTAGATTTGCAACCATGGAAGGAGGGGGATAGCATATACTTGTAGAAGGAGAGTAGCTTTTCAGGAGCTCCTGGCCTACTTTATGGTGTTTATGAGTTGAAAGGATTGCTGTGGAGGAACAGACTGTGCCTTTGGAAGAGCTGAGGAAGGTGCATAATTCACAGCAATGTTTTTCCAGCTGAAGTACCTCATTCATCTAAATCACACTTTGTCAATGTCCTGAATCTAATGAACAATCTGTCATTAAGGCTAGTAACAGCAACCATGGGCTTTTGAGAAAAACTGTCATTGCTGAAAAGCTGGGTTAAGCTCTACCTAAATCCATAGGTAATTCAGGCTGTTAATGGGGTTTCCGGACTCTTCCCTAGAAAGCACAGACCAGGCAAGTGATGGAGATCAAGAAAATAATATACGGATACCAACTCAGAGAAATAATCTCTCTATTTTTAAATATTCACCGAATATTTTATGAGAATATTTTAAATATTTAAAGTGTATTTAAAGCACCATGTCAGCAACTCTTGCATCTTTGGATTTTTCTTTCTAATCTTTTTGGTTCATGATAGAGGTTTCAGGTATGCTGTTATTCCTACCCATTAGGCTGTATTAAATTGAATTATTGGTTCAAGACATGAAATGGTCGATGTCACTGCTTGGGCACAGTAAGGCATAGATAGAAACCTAAAAGATTTTAAATTTCATGGTGGAAATCAAGCTTGCAATTCTGTTATGGATGTGTACACTTAAAGCCTTGCTTTCCTGAGAATGCTGAATGAAAAAGATCAAGCATTTTTCTAACTCTTATAATGAAGTTGTGGATTTCAGAGAAAAGGCTGTACTTAGAGTTATTCACACAACTTGATGAAAGAGTGCCTTAGAAAATATAATAATCACATTTTGAAGATTTTTGGTTTAAAGAACTTTTGGCTTGCCAATGTATGTATTCTGTAGATCAATTGTGGTTTGAAAAATAGTAAGAAATAATATTGGTAAAGTTTTTTTATGCTTAAGATATGCTATCTTTGTTTATTGATTATCATTGGCTGTGACAAATTAAATTAGGTGTAGCCAGTTCTAACAAAATAAATTTTTCTAACATGCTTTTCATACAGTGGGTATGGAAACGTGAAGCTTCATGCTGCAGTGTGTTGTGATTAGTTAAAAGCCTCTATGTTTTCAAGGGAATGCAGGACAAGTTTATGGAAGTGAAATCCAATGAGTGTTACCAAGTGTGCAGAAATTCTGGCATGAAAATGCCAGAAATTATGTTATTATATTATATAATAATATATATTAATAGATAGATATACTATATAATTATATTATATTATTATATAATAATATTATATAATAATATATATATTAATGCCAAAAGTATGTTGGGTGGGGTGGGTATCTTATGTTCTTCCTGAGCATAAGATTTTGCCTCTGTGTGAGATGGGTGTGTGAGCTGGCTGCACATTGTAGGAATGGCTGCACCAGATTAAAATTCTGCATTCACAAAGCATCCTCAAATTAAGTGTTTAAAATCATGGAAATTAAGAATTGAACGTCTTTGCAAGAGCTAGTTATGTCCACAGTGCCCAAGGTAATGCAAATTGCATGAGCTGACAGTCTTATTCTGTGAGCTAGGGGAATGCTACTGATGTTCTTTTTGTTTTTTGAACTTTGATAATCCACTGTCCCGCGTGGCCAAACAAGGGAGATCTTATTTTCTATGTATCAAATGATGACAGCAATTTCTTGGCAGCTGAATTAATTTCAGATTCTGTAACATGACTTCAGATTAACATTAGATTTCTAACAGCTAATAGTATTTTAGCCTCTCAACTCTATTCACAGGAAGAAAAAAATCCTCTCTCTAGAGGTATTTGTATTTTAAATTTTATCTCCCCTACTTGCTTGGGTATCCTGTGTATCTGTCACAGTTTGACCCTTTAACAGATAATGATGTGAAAAGTACCTTGGCCATGACTAACATCACTTCTTTTCAAAAATCAGTTCTTGAACTTTCAGATTCTACATGAACAAAAGGGTGTATACCTAATAAGAGGAATTCAATTTCAGAGAGTGATTTGTGCTGCTTGGTAAGATGAACTCACTTGTACAGGGTTCATTTTAATAAGCTAAATGAAACATTTCATTAATAGGAAGCAAAGGTTTAGGTCACCCTTAAACTAAGAAAAACAGTGACTCACTGAAGTAGTGGGTAACCAATCCCTGTGTCATACAGGGAATGAGGCTGCAATATATCTCTGCATGAGATATTTATTTCTCTGAGTAGAAATAAAGGAGGTGTTTTTCCTGCTGTATATTTGGAAATGCAAGTGCAGGTAAGGTGAAGGTTCTTGAAATAGAGTGATTTTTAGTAGTTGGAAGTATAGAAAATGCTTCTGTAAAACCTGGAATCTGAATACAAGATAAGTACTTTGTGCAGAGTGTTATATATGAGGCTGGAAGCAGTGCTTATCTTGGTTACTCCATCCCTAAAATCTGAGAATAATAGACTTATTCCTGGGATGCACACAATCACTTAGTAAATTTTATTTTAAGACACTGTGATGGATGGATTAAAAAAGTAATTGTTTTTAAAGAGCTCACTGTCCAGGCATCTTCTGTTTAAGATTAAAATATTGTAAAAATGGAAGCATTTTTCAAGTGTTCATGCTGATTACTCTGTCCATTAATTTATTTTTTCTTTACAGCTTCGAGTAGGGAAATGATGTAGCCTCTTCCGTCTTCATATTCTTGCACATGAGGACAGACTTAACAGAAAAGTTGATGGAGAGAGGTTAATTAATTTAATTGGTTTCCACGTGACTTATAAAAATAAATATGGATACAATTAATTTTCTCATAGAAGACTGTTTTCTATAAGCCTATATAGTGAGTTAAATTTGGCTTAAAATGTGTTTGGAGGAACTTATTTTAATGTGTCCTAAGAGATAGGATTGTTCAAGTTTTTGGGGTAAAAAGAGGATCCAGGACCTGAAAAGTGCTTCCCTCCATCCTTGGCAGCAAATGTCATACCCCAGGCCATGGAAGAAGTGGCACCTATGTTGTATGCCGGACTGTGTCCAAGAGGAGGTGTTCAGCTGTTGGGTCAACGATCACTGAGCAGCTGTTCTGCGGCTCCTGCAGGTGATGGGCCAGATGGAAGTGTCTCCTCTGCATGGTCCACGTGGTTAGCCAGTGCTCATGGTTGGGCTTGTCCTGCTGGTGTGTGAGTGGGTTTTCTAAAAGCTTGCAATTGCGTTGTGTATGTGTACACTTAAAGCCTTGCTTTCCTGAGAATGCTGAACGAAAAAGGTCAAGCATTTTTCTAACTCAGAAATGGAGTGATTATGAATTTTGCTAACTAGAAACTTATGTTTCTTCCCCCCCCATGGCTGCATCCTGCATCCACTTTTCTTGTTATCTGCTGGCCTTTTGCCTTTTACATCTGTGGATGCATGCAGTTAGTCACTCTGTATCCTGCATTAGCATTCTGTGCCAGGAGAAGCCCTTGGAGACCATGGCTTAACTCTGCTTAGGCTTTGCTGTACAAGCCTGTTGTTAGACAAAGCTTCACATTGAATTCACGTTTTCATTATGAAAATGTGCATCTAATTGGTTCTTTCAGCTAACTGAAATGAAAGATGGGTGGCATCTCTCTATTAAAGTCCATCATCATCTGGAGATTAAAGAGGGAAATATTTATACTTTCTGTATTGTAGTGCATTGAGTCAGTGTTTCTGTAGGGGGTTTGATGCTGACCTGGAGTTTTTCAGACACTTCATGCAATCAGTACATGGCTTGAAACTGTTATGAACATGTTCCCATGTTGATATTTTTGGGACTCTAGTGGATACCTAAATATGTACCTGTAAATTTGAAACCACAGAAATGAAGAGTGTGCATTACCAGTCTTTCATCTGAGTTGTCCAATACAAAGACCCTAATTTAACCAGATGTCTCTCATTTATTTCCACCATGATTCTGTGTATTTTTTGGACTCGAGCATATGATACTTTTTCTTTTTTTTTCTTTCTTTATTTCTTGGTACTTCTCCAAAGAAATCTTTATTCAAACAGGTTGACACAAACTGAAAAACTTTGTAGATAGTTGAGGCATACCGTATATTGTCCACCACTTTGCTGCAGCTGGGTTCTTCAGAAAGTTGTTCTGGAGGCATTTTATGGGGTTAAGTATATGGAGGGCATATGGCATGTTTCTTGGCTGACTATGAACTTCTGATGTTCTTGTGTATAGCACAAACATAATGCTCTTTTTTATATAGGTATTGTGTGTGTGTATATATATATGTAAAAGCAAGCTGATTTTATACTACGGTATTGCAGAGTAGTGTCATAAAGTATAAACAGACAAGCAATAATTAAACTACTACTGAGTTATGTAGTTTAGGATGTTAAATTGTTTCATTTTGGATGGAGGCCATTTCTCTCATGTGGTTTCCATGTCTGCGATTTCTTGTTCTTCAAAGTACAGTTAAAGACTCAGCAGACATACACAGCTAATGACATTGAGGGGAATATTTTAATGACTTGAAGTGTGAGGCTCCCAATATTATTTAATGCTGAATCATTGCTAATAAAATATGACAAAAATGAAATCACACAATACAGCATCTGTGGAAAAGCTGAACCTGATATGTTTAGGATATTGCAAGTAAAGAGTGTGTTCAAAGGCTGCCCTTTGTGCATCAGTTGAAACTACTGGGATGCCGTGTCAGAAACAGACTATAACAGGAGCACTGGTTCCTAACTGAGGGGTTGATTGTACACATTTTGGTGACTGAGGGTTTTGGATGGGGTTGCCCTGCTCTAAGGATTGCCCTTGTTTCTGCCCAGTCAGTTGTGGTGGATAAATTCCCGGACTGGTTTAGATCAACTTCTTCAATACCACAGCATAAACTGTAGCAAATGATAAGAAGGACCCTCAGGACCTCGGTGATGGAAGGGGAAGATGTGGATGATGAGGGATACCGGTAGAGAGGGGCAGCAGTAAGGGCCTGTGAGGAGGAAATGGAGAAATTTGGTGTCAAGGGGAGAGTGATGTTTTGTGTATACGTACAGGTTGTGTGCTTGGAGTTGGCAGTATCTTAGAGGATGACAATAGGATTGTTAACCTTGAATGGTGCTCCTTTAACCATATCACAGCTGGACAGCTGGATCATTCTTTGGAATGAGAGTGTTCAGTTGGGCACCAAGACAGGCTTTCAGAGAAAAGGCAGTATTGCCAGTGTCAAATGGACAGTTGATGGAGAATGTTGTTTTGCTTCTCTTTTTTGTGGAAAAAAATTCTGAGCAAACATAACTTACACTGTGTTTGTGCATATATGCTGTGCAAAATGCACATATTTACATAAGCTTCAATCCTTTTGCATACATGATTTCTATGGTTTACAACTGCCTGGTGAAAATTGTGTGTTCTGTTTGAATAAATGTTTTTCTCAAGGGATTTCTGCAGTAATGATGATCTTAAAAAACGGCTTGTTTTTTTTTTTTTTAAATTTACTTTTATCTGTGAACTGTGGTATAATCAAAAGTAAGGTGGCATAAAACTTAAGAACATCTGTTCTGCTATAAGAGTAAATAATGCTTTATTAAAACAGATAGCGTATGTTTTTCAACTATTTAAAAACCTTTCCAGTCTCCTTGCCATAGCAGTTACATTTAGTGCTTACACAGTGCTTGACTTTTCCAAAAGCACTTTACAAATATCCATTAATTGTTTTCCTAGGTTGAAAAAGCTGCACAGTGCAGAATGTGGGTGGGAGCAGTGGGGCTGTGGGGACAGCCAGGCCAGCAGAGCAGAGTGCATCTTGCTGCACCTCATTATTTCCTATTGAAAAGATGATTGTCTGAGGTGCCAGCTGCCTTTCATGGTCCTTCCTTCTTGATAGCTCGTAACTTGAGGAGTCCACCCTGCATATTTCTTAATGAACCTCTCCTCTGAGAATACACTATGAAGTCTTGCCCCCTATATAGTTTTAGGCCCACTAAGGCTTTCACTGGAAAACAGCTAATACTGCTGTGTTCTCTTAGTATGCTTCAAACTAGGGGTGATTAACATTTGTGTGGTGCCTTCCAAATAGTGCTCTCGAGGAGTCTAATGAAGTTGGCATTTCCCTGTTTTGCAGATGCATAAAAAAATTAAAGTTCAGAGAAGACAGAATTGGAAATAGCATATTGGACTTCTAGCAAATAGCTTCTCCTTTAAGTAAATGAATAAGATTATCTTAATATGGAAAGTAGAAGTGCTTTGAATTGTCTGAAAAAACAAGATTACAGGAGTTAAGAGGTGCAATATATTTCACATCCCACACTTAAGTCAGAGGAAAGGAAAAGCCAGTATCCATGCATGTTGGATTGGGTTCACAGTAAGATGGCGAGTGCATACATGTGGGAATTTGTATAGAAAATGATTGCTATTTAATTTCCTTAGTAGATTGATTAGCAATGACTAAGTAAGTTAATGGAGTAGCAACAGCAAAAAATACTGTCTCAGACCACACACATCACCATTGCCCTGTACACTTCAGTGGACCTGATGTTGATTTTTAACAGCAGAGAAACCAGCACAAATCTCTGTTTAAATCCCAATTTTGTTACCAAGCACATTAAACTCTGCTTCTCTTCACTTCAGAAACACTTCTTTCCAGTGCTCTTTTTCAGTGGAGGAACGCTGCTGTTACAGATTCTCCTCACCTCCAGCTGCCAATTATAGACATAGGTTTGGTGTTGTGCTTCTCTGTGTTTGGTGAGGTACGATTATTCTGTGTGCCCTGGACTCCTGCAGCCCTCTGATCTTCTGCAGAAGTTGCCTGAACTGCAGCTTGCCGGGACTGCAGGTTTGAGTTCAAGTGTGCTTTTCTTTGTGCATCTTGTCCCATCCTGTCCAAGGAGAAGAGGATGTCTTTTACAGTGATCCCACAGGGGCTTGAATAGGAAAGGGAAGAAGGTGTTGAGAAATGAGGGAAAGGCAGATGGATCAAGGAAAGAAAATGAATGTTAAATGCATCAGGCTTTTTTTTTTTTTTCAACTGGTATTAGGTTTTTGTAGAACATTGTTGAGTGCACTCAGTTGAGAGCACTCAGTTGAGTGGACTCAGTTGAGTGGACTCAGTTGAGTGCACTCAGTTGAGTGGACTCAGATGAGTGGACTCAGTTGAGTGGACTCAGTTGAGAGCACTCAGTTGAGTGGACTCAGTTGAGTGGACTCAGTTGAGTGGACTCAGTTGAGTGGACTCAGTTGAGTGGACTCAGTTGAGTGCACTCAGTTGAGTGGACTCAGTTGATA
>NW_016690375.1:668366-671211 GCF_001604755.1 Lepidothrix coronata
TAGCTCAAGATTATGATAAATGATTATTTCTTGAGAATTTTGACTCAGCTGAAATGATCCTATTGCTCAGTCATCTTCACAGTAAAGAAATTCTTTCTCATGTTCAGGTGGAACTTCCTGTTCATTAGCTTCTGCTTGTTGCCTCTTGGCACCCCAAGAAGAGCTTGGCTCCTCTTGACACCCTCCTGTCAGATACTACATACATTAATGAGATCCCCTCTCAGTCGTCTCTTCTCAAGGCTGAACAGGTCCAGCTCCCTCAGCCTGTCCTGGAGAGAGATGCTCCAGTCCCTTCATCATATTTGTTGCCCTCTGCTGGACCTGCTCCAAGAGCTGCATGTCTCTTGTACTGAGGATCCCAGAACTGGACATAGCACTCCAGATGTGGCCTCACCAGGGGCCACACCTCCCTCAACTTGCTGGCAGTGCTTTTCCTAATGCACCCCAGAATACCATTGGTCTTCTTGGTCACCAGGGCACAGCTGGCTCCTGGACAGCTTGTTGTCCACCAGGACCCCCAGGTCCTCTTCTGCAGAAGAAGGTCAGTCCCCAACCTGTCCTGGTGCCTGGGGTTGTTCTTCTTCAGGTGCAGGACCCTGCATTTGCCTTTGTTGAACTTCGGACAGTTCTCTGCCCATCTCTTCAGCCTGCCAAGGTCCTGCATAGCCCTCTGGGGTATCAGCCACTCCAGCTTTGTGTTGTCAATGAACACACTGAGGAAGCATCTGTCTCTTCATCCAAGTAATTGATGAATAAGTTAAACAATACTGGATCCAGTATTGACCCTTGAGGGACACGACTAGTGGCAGACTTCCAGCTAGACCCTCTGCCACTGATTATGACTCTCTGATATCTGCCATTCATCCAGTTCTCAATCCACCAAATATATATTATTTTTATCATCTTTGTTAGCTAGGAATAATCAGTCAACTATGTTATTGCCTTTCTTTGCTGTGTTCTACTGCACATCTTAGTTATGGTTTGGACTTTCTATTAGGCATTTTTCAGAATAAGAATGCAGATATGACCGAAATAGATCAGTCAGTGGCCTGTTTAGTCCAGTGTTCTGCCTTGCGCAGTTAAGAGTGGCAGTAGCTTTAGGAGGAGTTGCAAATGCCATTCCTACATAGCAATTGCTTTTATTCTTTGCGCTTTTGAGACTTGCTACAAGTCCCTGAAAGTTGAGACTTAAAAATATTTGGATAGGATGTTTTGATATTAAAGACTCTAGTCATCAGCATTGTCTTCTCCATAAAATTGAACACAGTTTATTCATTCCAAAGTCTAACCTTTGCAACTAGTAATGGGCCAGGTATCTGCAATCCTTGGAAACAAGAGCTGGAGACATAAATCACCACATTGTGCTAAAATCCCACAGAATTACCCATTTTGATTGTTATTAGCAAAACGATTATCCTTAAATGACAGAGGAATTTTTTTTTTTTTTAGTGCAAAAAGAAAACTAGGCTCTTAACAGCATAATTAATAGACTATCATCAGTGTTGGTCTGTTTATGCTCTCACTTCAAAGGGCAGCTAAGAAGGGAGAAATATCTGTTGTTAGAGGCACTATGATTTGTAAAAATCATAGTAATCTGGAAAGGTAATGTACATACACAGGTTAGTTATAAGTAAAAGCTCACTTTGTCTTTTAGGTTTGAGGTTTTGTACTCATCTTTGCTTAATTATACTCTCCACTTCTATTCAAGTCCTCTCCATTTTTGTGTGTGCAGCTTTCTCTGTGATGGTACGTACTAATGTTTAGGAATTTTGAGGGAAATAAACTGAAGCAGCTAATACAATTTTTTAAAAAGACTGGTCTCAATAGGTGTAATTAAACATCCAGTTCATCACCTCAGTAAGCAGCAATTCTACTCTTGTTCTGGTGTCTTATTGCACTGTAGTCTGATCACACTTGGTTAACATGTTATCTGAACATTTTATCTGAACTGGTCAGTGGTGAAGTTCTTAAGTTGATATTTGGATTGCCAAATTAATGCATTGTTTATATATGAATATGAACAATGCAGGGCCATGCATATGCCTATATTTTTAGTCTTTTCTGAATACATAGAAACAATTCTGCTTTGTTTTCTGTCTACTTATACTGAGAAACTTAGCTTTGGAACATAGGATTTTCTCTTTTTTTGGCAGCGTAGATCTTGCTGATCAGAGGAGGAAGTCTGAAGTTTTTTGAAAGTGTGAGGTCTCAGTTGCTGCTTATTAAGAAAGCTGCATTTTTGTATTAGCTAACAGGAATTTTTTAAAAAAGTGTCATGATGCTGATATTTCTTATTTACAAGCTGGAGCATTTTAATCATCTGAATATCAGATCTGATTTATTTGTACAACTGTTTTAGAAAATTATCAGAATTGTGTTGTGAATAGTAGCCCTAGAGGCTTAACAGAGGTTATAGCATCTGTGAAGGCTGAAAAATGTATTTCACGATAGTGGAATATTAGATATCTTAACAAAAGTGCTTTGGCTATTGTATATGCAATTAAAGTTATGCTTTTCAGTATCTAAATAAGCATGGTGTTGTAGATCACTGATCAATCAGGGGTTTCTTGGAGCACCTCAGATAGTGGAAAGACTGATAATAGGCAAAATTTTATTTCCAATTTAGGCTATTATGAGCCTGCAGTAACTCTGCCAAGGATAGTAGGGTTATTCTATGTTTGTCCAAATAGATGATTATGCAATTAGTTCAATAAAAGAAAGACTAGAAACCATTGAACTGAAAATATTTGGCTTTATTAAGGATGTTGACATCCATGTGACATAATAAAATATGAATGAATATAAAAAAAAAAGGAGTGATAGGAACAGCCTGTTTTTTCTAGCC